>NW_028301683.1:0-29678 GCF_051225735.1 Oryctolagus cuniculus
TCCCTGTGTGGTCCTTGGGAAAGAGCTTCTGATCTCTGGTTCCTGTGGGTATATCATTTGCCTGCTAACTACCTCCAACTTCGTTCAGCTGTGCAGAATAACATCCCTTGTGAATCAAAAAAAAAAAAAAAAAAAGAAAGAGAGAGAGAGAGAGAGGTTTACCACGCCTAACCTGGGAGTGTCACCTTTGGCACACCAAACAGAGCTCTCAGGCCACACCCATCTCAAGCCCTAAGGCTCCATCAAAAACAGATAGTCCACTTAATCTAGAGTCATAGTATAACAAGAAAAGGCACCACAGTGAAGAAACCAAATATCTCCAATATGCCAAATAACAAACGCAAAAACCAAGGTAATAAAAACAAGGAAGTCACCATGACGCCCTCAAATGAAAAAGACACCCCAATTCAAGATTATGAGGATGATGACATTGAAGAAATGCAAGAAGCAGATCTCAAAAAATTGATAAGAACATTAAGAAGTTCTCAAAAACAAATTCTTGAACTACAGAAATCCTTAATGGACAAGATAGAAAATCTCTCTCATGAAAATGAAATATTAAGGAGGAATCAAAATGAAACGAAACAACTAGTACAACAGGAAACTGGGATAGTGACTGAAGTGAAGAATTCAATAGATCAAATGAAAAACACAATAGAGAGCCTTACAAACAGAATGGGTGAAGCAGAAGAGAGAATATCGGACTTAGAAGACAGAGAACAGGAAAGGATACAGTCAGACCAAAGAAAAGAAGAGGAAATTAGGAATCTAAAACATATTGTCAGGAATCTTCAGGATACTATTAAAAAACCCAACATTCGGGTTCTAGGAGTTCCTGAAGGCATGGAGAGGGAGAAAGGATTAGAAGGCCTTTTTAGTGAGATATTAGCAGAAAATTTCCCAGGTTTGGAGAAGGACAGAGAAATCCTAGTACAGGAAGCTCACAGAACCCCTAATAAACACGACCAAAAGAGATCCTCACCACGACACGTTGTAATTAAACTCTCCACAGTGAAACATAAAGAAAAGATCCTAAAATGTGCAAGAGAGAAACGTCAGATTACTCTCAGAGGATCTCCAATCAGACTCACAGCTGACTTCTCATCAGAAACTCTACAAGCTAGGAGGGAATGGCGAGATATAGCCCAGGTACTAAGAGAGAAAAACTGCCAGCCCAGAATATTATATCCTGCAAAGCTATCATTTGTGAATGAAGGTGAAATAAAGACTTTTCATAGCAAACAGAATTGAAAGAATTTGTTGCCACTCGTCCAGCCCTACAAAAGATGCTTAAAGATGTGTTACACACAGAAACAAAGAAACACGGTCATCAATATGAAAGAAGGTAAAGGAAGGAAACCAAGGAAGGAAAGCTCACAGCAAAAGATCACAGGGAATTCAAAGCATATATTAGAACTTATCTTTGGCAAATGGCAGGGCAAAGTTACCACTTATCATTAGTCACATTGAACGTGATTGGCCTGAACTGTCCAGTTAAAAGACACCGATTGGCTGATTGGGTTACGGAACAAAACCCATCTATTTGCTGCTTGCAAGAAACTCATCTTTCCAACAAAGATCCATACAGACTGAAAGTGAAAGGCTGGAAAAAGATATACCATGCCAACAGAAATGAAAAAAGAGCAGGCGTAGCCATCTTAATTTCAGACAACATAAACTTTACCACAAAAACCGTTAAGAGAGACAAAGAGGGACACTACATAATGATTAAGGGATCAATTCAACAGGAAGATATAACAATTATCAATGTATATGCACCTAACTACAGGGCACCGGTTTATCTAAAAGATTTGTTAACGGACTTAAAGGGAGACTTAGACCCCAATACAATAGTACTGGGGGACTTCAATACTCCACTCTCAGAAATAGACAGATCAATAGGACAGAAGATCAACAAGGATACAGTAGATTTAAACGACACTATAGCCCAAATGGATCTAACAGATATATACAGAACTTTCAATCCTACAGCTAAAGACTTTACATTCTTCTCAGCAGTACATGGAACCTTCTCTAGGATTGACCACATACTAGGCCATAAAGCAAGTCTCAGCAAATTCAAAAGAATTAGAATCATACCATGCAGCTTCTCAGACCATAAAGGAATGAAGTTGGAAATTAGCAACTCAGCAATACCTAGAGCATACGCAAACACATGGAAATTGAACAACATGCTCCTGAATGAACAATGGGTCATAGAAGAAATTAAAAGAGAAATCAAAAATTTTCTGGAAGTAAATGAGGATAACAGCACAACATACCAAAACTTATGGGAAGCAGCAAAAGCAGTGTTAAGAGGGAAGTTTATATCAATAGGTGCCTACATCAAGAAATTGGAAAGGCACCAAATAGATGAGCTTTCAATTCACCTCAAGGATCTAGAAAACCTACAGCAAACCAGACCCAAATCTAGTAGGAGAAGAGAAATAATTAAAATCAGAGAAGAAATCAACAGGATTGAATCAAGAAAAACATTCCAAAAAATCAGCCAAACGAGGAGCTGGTTTTTTGAAAAAATAAACAAAATTGACACCCCATTGGCCCAACTAACTAAAAAAAGAAGAGAAAAGACCCAAATCAATAAAATCAGAGATGAAAAAGGAAACGTAACAACAGACACCACAGAAATAAAAAGAATCATCAGAAATTATTACAAGGACTTGTATGCCAGCAAACAGGGAAACCTCTCAGAAATGAATAGATTCCTGGACACATGCAACCTACCTAAATTGAACCAGGAAGACATCGAAAACCTAAACAGACCCATAACTGAGACAGAAATTGAAACAGTAATAAAGGCCCTCCCAACAAAGAAAAGCCCAGGACCAGATGGATTCACTGCTGAATTCTACCAGACATTTAAAGAAGAACTAACTCCAATTCTTCTCAAACTATTCAGAACAATCGAAGAAGGGGGAATCCTCCCAAATTCTTTCTATGAAGCCAGCATCACCTTAATTCCTAAGCCGGAAAAAGATACAGCACTGAAAGAGAATTACAGACCAATATCCCTGATGAACATAGATGCAAAAATCCTCAATAAAATTCTCGCCAATAGAATGCAACAACACATCAGAAAGATCATCCACCCAGACCAAGTGGGATTTATCCCTGGTATGCAGGGATGGTTTAATGTGCGCAAGACAATCAATGTGATACACCACATTAACAGACTGCAGAAGAAAAACCATATGATTATCTCAATAGATGCCGAGAAAGCATTTGATAAAATACAACACCCGTTCATGATGAAAACTCTAAGCAAACTGGGTTTGGAAGGAACATTCCTCAATACAATCAAAGCAATCTAGGAAAAACCCACAGCCAACATCCTATTGAATGGGGAAAAGTTGGAAGCATTTCCACTGAGATCTGGTACCAGACAGGGATGTCCACTCTCACCACTGCTATTCAATATAGTTCTGGAGGTTCTAGCCAGAGCTATTAGGCAAGAAAAAGAAATTAAAGGGATACAAATTGGGAAGGAAGAACTCAAACTATCCCTCTTTGCAGATGACATGATTCTTTATTTAGGGGACCCAAAGAACTCTACTAAGAGACTACTGGAACTCATGGAAGAGTTTGGCAAAGTAGCAGGGTATAAAATCAATGCACAAAAATCAACAGCCTTTGTATACACAGACAATGCCATGGCTGAGGAAGAACTTCTAAGATCAATCCCATTCACAATAGCTACAAAAACAATCAAATACCTTGGAATAAACTTAACCAAGGACATTAAAGATCTCTACGATGAAAATTACAAAACCTTAAAGAAAGAAATAGAAGAGGATACCAAGAAATGGAAAAATCGTCCATGCTCATGGATTGGAAGAATCAATATCATCAAAATGTCCATTCTCCCAAAAGCAATTTATAAATTCAATGCAATACCAATCAAGATACCGAAGACCTTCTTCTTAGATCTGGAAAAAATGGTGCTGAAATTTATATGGAGGCACAAGAGACCTCTAATAGCTAAAGCAATCTTGTACAACAAAAACAAAGCCGGAGGCATCACAATACCAGATTTCAGGACATACTACAGGGCAGTTGTAATCAAAACAGCATGGTACTGGTACAGAAACAGATGGATAGACCAATGGAACAGAATTGAAACACCAGAAATCAACCCAAACATCTACAGCCAACTTATATTTGATCAAGGATCTAAAACCAATTCCTGGAGCAAGGACAGTCTATTCAATAAATGGTGCTGGGAAAACTGGATTTCCATGTGCAGAAGTATGAAGCAAGACCCCTACCTTACGCCTTACACAAAAATCCACTCAACATGGATTAAAGACCTAAATCTACGACCTGACACCATCAAGTTACTAGAGAACATTGGAGAAACCCTTCAAGATATTGGCACAGGCAAAGAGTTTCTGGAAAAGACCCGGGAGGCACAGGCAGTCAAAGCCAAAATTAACTATTGGGATTGCATCAAATTGAGAAGTTTCTGTACTGCAAAAGAAACAGTCAGGAGAGTGAAGAGACAACCGACAGAATGGGAAAAAATATTTGCAAACTATGCAACAGATAAAGGGTTAATAACCAGAATCTACAAAGAGATCAAGAAACTCCACAAAAACAAAACCAACAACCCAATTAAGAGATGGGCCAAGGACCTCAATAGACATTTTTCAAAAGAGGAAATCCAAATGGCCAACAGGCACATGAAAAAATGTTCAAGGTCACTAGCAATCAGGGAAATGCAAATCAAAACCCCAATGAGGTTTCACCTCACCCCGGTTAGAATGGCTCACATGCAGAAATCTACCAACAACAGATGCTGGCGAGGATGTGGGGGAAAAGGGACACTAACCCACTGTTGGTGGGAATGCAAACTGGTCAAGCCACTATGGAAGTCAGTCTGGAGATTCCTCAGAAACCTGAAGATAACCCTACCGTTCGACCCAGCCATCCCACTCCTTGGAATTTACCCAAAGGAATTTAAATTGGCAAACAAAAAAGCGGTCTGCAGCCTAATGTTTATTGCAGCTCAATTCACAATAGCTAAGACCTGGAACCGGCCTAAATGCCCATCAACGGTAGTCTGGATAAAGAAATTATGGGATATGTATTCTTTAGAGTACTATACCGCAGTAAGAAACAACGAAATCCAGTCATTTGCAACAAAATGGAGGAATCTGGGAACACATCATGCTGAGTGAAATAAGCCAGTCCCAAAGGGACAAATACCATATGTTCTCCCTGATCGGTGACAACTGACTGAACACCAAAAAGGAAACCTCCTGAAGTGAAACGGACTCTATGTGAAACGGTGACTTGATCAGCATAGCCCTGACTGTTAATGAACAACTTAATACATTATCCCTCTTAGTAGTTTTTTTGTCTGTTCTACTTAATATGAGTGGTTTAATTCTGTAATTAATACACAGTTATTCTTAAGTGTTAAAAATTAACTGAAATGTGATCCCTGTTAAACATAAGAGTGGGAATAAGAGAGGGAAGAGATGTATAATTTGGGACATGCTCAAGCTGACTTGCCCCAAATGGTAGAGTTAAAAACATACCAGGGGATTCCAATTCAATCCCATCAAGGTGGCATGTACCAATGGCATCTCACTATTCCAAGTGATCAATTTCAGTTCACAATTGATCATAATGAAAGGACTAAGAGTCAAAGGGAGCACATAAACAAGTCTAGTACCTGCTAACACTAACCGATGGAATAAATAAAGGGGAGAGTGATCCAACATGGGAAGTGAGATACTCAGCAGACTCATAGAATGGCAGATATCCTAAATAGCACTCTGGCCTCAGAATCAGCCCTAAAGGCATTCGGATCTGGCTGAAAAGCCCATGAGAGTATTTCAGGCATGGAAAGCCAAGACACTCTGGCAAAAGATCTCTGCGAGGGAGATCCCAGTGGAAAGAACAGGTCTTCAAAGAAGGAGGTACCTTTCTCTGAAGGGAGGAGAGAACCTCCACTTTGACTATGACCTTGTCTAAACAAGATAAGAATCGGAGAACTCAGAGGGCTTCCATAGCCTTGGAAACTCATGACCGGAGCATAGGGAGACTACTGATGCCATAGACAGGAGTGTCAATTGGTAAAGTCAACAACAGGAGTCACTGTGCACTTACTCCTCATGTAGGATCTCTATCCTTAATGTGCTGTGTATTGAGATTTAATGCTATAACGAGTACTCAAACAATATGTTTCACTTTGTGTTTTTATGGGGGTGCAAACTGTTGAAATCTTTACTTAATGTATACTAAACTGATCCTCTGTAAAAAAAAAAAAAAAGAAAAAAGAAATTATCAACTCCCAACTTGACTCTCACTGGGATTAAACATGACAATAGGTCTGATCTGATTTCATCATCATTTAAAAAAAATCATCTATTATTTTTCACTTTATGTTTCTGTGTGAGAGCAAACTGTTGAAATCCTTACTTAATGTATACTAAGCTGATCTTCTGTATATTAAGATAATCGAAAATGAATCTTGATGTGAATGGAAGGGAAGAGGGAGTGGGAAAGGGGAGGGTAGTGGGTGGGAGGGACGGTATGTGGGGGAAGCCATTGTAATCCATAAATCGTACTTTGGAAATTTATATTCATTAAATAAAAGTTAAAAAAAAAGAAAGAGACAAAATAGCAATGTTAACCAGCAAATAAATGAACAACATGAAAACAATTTTCATTACAAATAGAGTGAGAATAAGTCAAAAAAGAAAATCAAAGTAGGATACAATTGTCACCAGTTGTGCTCATCAGCTGACACATACCCTCCCCTCCCACAGCCTAGGACATGTGTGTGGCCCACGTGCAGGGCTAGGGTGAAGCCCATGGGAGTGAGGACGTCACAGGGAGGTGACTGCTGGGAGGAGAAAGCCTTGCAGGAAGAGCCCCCTGCCACTTCTCTCCTCCTGCACACACCATGCGCCTCAGTCTGCTCTGCTGGGGGGCCCTGTGTCTCTGGGGAGCAGGTGAGGCCCTGCTCTGCACCAGCCTATGCCAGTCCCACTGTCAGCTCAGCCTCCTGTGGCTGCTCTCCCAGGCTCCCTCAGGGGCTTCTCCTCCAGCTTCTGTCTCCTCCCTCCACAGGCTCCATGGACACAGAGGTCACCCAGACTCCCAGACATCTGCTCAAGGGAAAGGCACAGACAGCAAAGATGGACTGTGTCCCTGCAAAAGGACACAGAAGTGTTTATTGGTATCGTAAGAAGCCAGAAGAGGAACTCAAGTTTTTGGTGTACTTCCTGGATGAAGAAATTAATGAGAAAACAGAAGTGATCAATGAGCGATTTTCAGCTCAATGTCCCACAAACTCACCCTGCAGCGTGGAGATCCAGTCCACTGAACTAGAGGACTCGGCCCTGTATTTCTGTGCCAGCAGCCAATCCACAGTGCTCAAAGTTCACTTTCCTTTGAACACAAACTCAGCCTGCACCAGCTCAGGAAATGAGAGGTGCATTCGGTTGGTAGAAAACACATGAAACACAACAACTCTCATAAATCTGAAGAGAACAAACTGTAGATGGCAATTCTAGGTTAGCAGAATGTGGTATGAATGGGGAAGGAATACTACAAAGGTGCTCACTGTTCCCAGGGTACAGGATACCAGACAAGGTATTCCAGGATATCTCTCTCTCGCGCTCTCTCTCTCTCTCTTTTCTAACAGTCTTTATTAGAATGTATAATTCTGTTCTTTTCTCCTAGGAAAACCGTGCATTCAGGAGTAAGGCTGATGACCACAACAGCCCTATCGTTTACACTGACCATGGACCTGTGACCCAGTACAGTTCCTTCACCTGGATGCAGTCCCACATTCAGGGGTAGCGACTGCTTCATAGAGATGTACCTGCCCTGAGACTCAGCAGAATCTCTCAGCTGTGCCTGCCCCGTGGAAACTCCCACCATGCAGTTATTAAAGCAACTGTTTGAGCCATACGATCCATGAAGTAAGATGCATCAACGTTCAGTGGAAACATCAATGATGCAGTTTGACAAATTTTATACTCATGTGGCTGCTCTGACAATCAGTTAGATACTCTCCATGCGTTCTCATGTGTCTCTTCTCTGAGATCTTTGGGTTTCTTAATTAGATTTATTGATGGATTACTTAATTGATTTGAAAGGCAGAGACAAAGAGATCTTCCATCTGCTGATTCACTACTCAAATGGCTCCAACAGCCAGAGTTCAGCAGAGCTGGAGCCAAGAGCCAGGGACTCCATCTCATCTCCTACAATGGTGAGAGGGACTCAGACACGTGAGGTACCACCTGCTACATCTCACACATTAGCTAGGAGTTGCATCCTAATTGGAGGTTTTTATTAATTTTCTTCAGTACTACCTCAGTTTTTACCATTAAAAATGTGGGTACGTTTGTCCCGTTTGTTTCAATAGAATTATCATGAATGTACTTGTTAAACTCTCATAAAGAATTGTCTTACGAAAATATATTCTTACAAGGTTTCACTTCAGTTCCAATTTCCTCTTGATGTCTCCGTTGAATTCTCTGCCTCAGCCTGTTGCACCAGGAAGCAGTGACCACCAGCAACCAAACTGAAGCTCAACGTGTCAGCCTCATTTCCCGCAGAAACTCCTAAGTGTCAGTGCTCTTCTGCTCTAAAGTGAGACACGCTCACTCACACATTTCACACACCTTGGAAATCAGAGGGGGTACACATCGAGATGAGGCTCATTTTGCTTCTGAAAATAAACCTGTGAGCTGCAGAATTAAGGGGTGTGTTCTAACCCAAGCACAGGACTTGGAGTGAGCCAGCTACTGTTCTGGCTCCCCTTGTAGCCACACCCACCAGGTCTGCAGTCTTAATGGAAGGTCAGTATCAAGGAGGCAGGGAAGGGGGCAGAGAGGGGGTGTGAGAACTCACTCCGCTTAATTTTGTTGTGAACTTCAAAATGTTATTTAAAATAGAGTTCACTAAGAGGGGCAGTTGGCCTATCCATTAAAGACACACGCATCCCATATCATAATACCAGTTCAATACCTGGCTCCTAGGCTGGTGTTGTGGCAGAGCAGCTTAAGCCACCGGCTGTGATTCCTGCAACCTGTAGGCAGATGGTTCCTGTCTCAGGGGCTCCACTTCTGATCCAGCTGCCTGCTAATGGCCTGGGAAAAGCAGCAAAGGTGGGCCCAAGTGCTTGGCCCCTGTCTTACTCATGAGGGACCCAGATGAAGCTCTTGGCTCCTGGCTTAACCTAGCCCACACCAGCCAATGTGGCCTTGTGGAGAGTGAACCAGCAGATAAAATCTCTCTCTCTCTATCTCTGTTTCTCTCTGTTTCCACCTCTGTCTCTGTAACTCTGACTTTTAGATATAAACACGTCTTAAATATATCTAGCTGGCTCCCAACTCCAGCTTCCTGACAATGCAGAACCTAGGAGGCATCAGTGGTGGCTGGAGCAGTTGGGTCCCTGCCAACCACATGGATAGCTTAGACTGTGCTACCACCTCTCAGGGTTGGTCTGATCAGACCAAATATGTTACAGGCATTTCATGAGTGAACAGGTAGACAGGGACCCTTCTCTCTATGTAATACAAGAGCAAGAACAACAAAGGAAGTCAGGCTTATGATTCCATGAACATGAAAGAGAAAGCAAAATGGACTCAAAGTATAACCTGGATTATAAAATCCCAGAGATAATTTATCTTTTCTATAAGTAAAAATGACTCGTTTTATTTCCTCTATTCATGCATATGTATTTGTCATTATATCTATTACGTTTTCCCCCATTTAATTCTTAATAGAAAGTAGCAAAGTCTATGATTGGTGAAAGCGTCTATCAACTGGTTATTAGAAAAGCAACATAAAGATAAGTTTACTTTAGTACAAAGAAATTTAGAAACACATGCATACAGTGCACTGATTTGATTGATGAACTCAGATGGAAAGAAACAAATAGGCAATGTTACAAGTCAGTGCAAAAATGACAAGAAAATGAGCAGATGAGCTTATACAAAAAGAGTGAACGAGTAAGGTACAAAAAGATGAAAGTAGCTGAAACTCACACCAGTTGTCCTCACTAGCTGAAACACACTCCAACTCCCTCAGCCTATGACATGTGTGTGGCCCACGTGCAGGGCAAGGGTGAAGCCCATGGGAGTGAGGACGTCACAGGGAGGTGACTGCTGGGAGGAGAAAGCCTTGCAGGAAGAGCCCCCTGCCACTCCTCTCCTTCTGCACACACCATGCGCCTCAGTCTGCTCTGCTGGGGGCCCTGTGTCTCTGGGGAGCAGGTGAGGCCCTGCTCTGCACCAGTGCATGCCAGTCCCACGGGCTGCTCAGCCTCCTGTGGCTGCTCTCCCAGGCTCCCTCAGGGGCTTCTGCTCCAGCTTCTGTCTCCTCCCTCCACAGGCTCCATGGACACACAGGTCACCCAGACTCCCAGACATCTGCTCAAGGGAAAGGCACAGACAGCAAAGATGGACTGTGTCCCTGCAGAAGGACATATTCATGTCTATTGGTATCGTCAGAAGCCAGAAGAGGAACTCAAGTTTTTGGTGTACCTCCAGAATGAAGCAATTATTGAGAAAACAGAAGTGATCAATGAGCGATTTTCAGCTCAATGTCCCACAAACTCACCCTGCAGCGTGGAGATCCAGTCCACTGACCTGGGGGACTCGGCCCTGTATTTCTGTGCCAGCAGCCAATCCACAGTGCTCAAAGTTTGCTTTCCTCTGAACACAAACTCAGCCTGCACCAGCTCAGGAAATGAGTGGTACATTAGGCTGGTAGAAAACACCAGAAACGCTACTTGTAAGAGCATTTGTCTGAAGGAAAAAGAAGTTGTAAATGACAGCCCTATGTGAGATGTAAGGAGTGTTTACAACAGAGGATGGGAACAGAAATTCAAGAAGGCGAAAGCAGGCAAAAAAGAGGGTGATGTCGCCGGGTACAGAAAAGTACACAAGGTATACCAGCACAGCGCTGTCTTCTGTTTCTGGATTGTAACAATCCCTGTAACATACATCATTCTATGCTTCTCACCTGGGAAACCCAGGTGTTCACAGTAAGGATGATGAGCCCGTGGGGCCTGACCTGGCATCCAGCACATACTGACCTGGACCCAAGCCTTCTTAGAGGGTTTCATGACCGCTTCTCACAGCTGTCCAATGCCCTGGAACCTTAGCGGAAGCTCTCAGCATCTCCTGTCCCCTGGAATCCTCCCATCAAGCAATTCTAAAGCAACATCATTGAGTCATATGATAAATACAATAAAATGTGTGTATTGTAACTGTCCATTTCACTGAATTTTGAACGCATGTGACTGCCATGGAAATCAATTACATATTTCCCCAACGGTTCCTCCGTTCTTTTTTACTGAGGTATTGGGTTTTTGATAAAGGTTTTGTTTATTTATTTATCTAATTTATTATTAAAATGGTAAATGAGGGAAAGAGAAATAGAATGTGTGTGAGACATAGAGAGAGAGAGAGAGCACACGCAAGAGAAATTTTGCATCTGCTGGGTCACTCCCTAAATGGCCACAACAGCTAGGTGTGTGCCCTGCTGACGTCAGGAGCCACGATTCTCAGGTTCAAGTACTTGAGCCAAAATCTACCACCTCCCAGCACGTGATCATGGAGGTGGATTGGAATCGAAGGTCTTCCTAAACACTCACGAGAAAGGTCCTTGCTAAGATCTATTTTCCACCTTTGCACATCGGTTCCCAATGCCTCACTCGTTGAGGCTGTCTCAGCATATTCCACCTAAGGCCATAACCGCAGCACCACGTGGGAGCTCACAATGTCAGTCCCTCGTCCCAGGAGACCCACCTGAGTGCTAGTACCCTTGTGCTCTAAATACGCACATTCACACACTTCTGAAACATTGGGTAACACTGCAATGTGCACAGTAACACGCAGCATACTTGTTACTAAACATAAACCTGTGACGGGCCAACGCGGCTCACTAGGCTAATCCTCCGGCACACCAGGTTCTAGTTTCTGTCAGGTTGCCAGATTCTGTCCCAGTTGCCCCTCTTCCAGTCCAGCTCTCTGCTGTGGGCAGGGAGGGCAGTGGAGGATGGCCCAAGTGCTTGGGCCCTGCACCCCATGGGAGACCAGGAGAAACACCTGGCTCCTGGATTCAGATCAGCGGGGTGCGCTGGCCAAAGCGTACTGGCCTCTGTGGCCATCGGAGGGTGAACCAACGGTAAAGGAAGACCTTTCTCCCTGTCTTTCTCTCTCACTGTCCACTCTGCCTGTCAATAAATAAATAAATAAATAAATAAACCTGTGACAAAAAATTAAAGGGTGTAGTCAACATTCAACACGAGACCTAGAGCACAGAACTGGATGCATCAGCTCTGCTTGCCCCGTCTTCATTCTGCACTCACTACCCTGCAGGCTGCCTCCAGCACTCTGCAGACTGATAACACTGGAGGTCAATGCAGGAGAGCAACAGAGACACGAGGGCCCTTTGCCACTGATGCTCAAGTTCAAAATGGGATGTGAAAACTAGAGTTTATTGCAATAAAGATGCATGCATCCCACACCAGAGGATCTGGATTCAGGATCTGCCTCCTGACTCCAGCTTCCTGCTACACAGGCCCTGGGAGACATCAGTGATGGCTCAAGTGCGTGAATCTCTGCAACCCACATGGGAGGCCTAGAATTCGTCCCAAACTTTGATCTGGTCCAGAACCATGGATAACTTTTGTATTGACTCTCTGTCTCTCTCAAATGAAAAAGAACGACAAAATTTATCACTTGCTTATGATTACCTGGACAAGATGACGCAACAAAAATGGCATCTGTAAGTATAACACAGACTACAAAACCAATGTGACATTTACTCTTTTAATCCACAGAGACATCAATTTCATTATTTCTTCTATGCACAGCATATTTTCTGGATGTCCAGTATTTAATTCCTAAAGGTAAAGTACTGCTCTGTGATTATGATTGGTACAGTGTGCTTCAAATTGTTAACAGAAAATGTACATACAAGGTGTTTATTCTAGTACAAAGAAAGTGAGCAATCTTTGCATACCATACACTTAAGCGTATGATTCATGGCCAGGGAGAGAAAGAAAGAGACAAACTAGCAATGTTAACCAGCAAATAAATGAACAACATGAAAACGATTTTCATTACAAATAGAGTGAGAATAAGTCAAAAAAGAAAATCAAAGTAGGCTACAACTGTCACCAGTTGTGCTCATCAGCTAACACACACCCTCCCCTCCCACAGCCTATGACATGTGTGTGGCCCACGTGCAGGGCTAGGGTGAAGCCCATGGGCAGTGAGGACGTCACAGGGAGGTGACTGCTGGGAGGAGAAAGCCTTGCAGGAAGAGCCCCCTGCCACTTCTCTCCTCCTGCACACACCATGCGCCTCAGTCTGCTCTGCTGGTGGGCCCTGTGTCTCTGGGGAGCAGGTGAGGCCCTGCTCTGCACCAGCGCATGCCAGTCCCACGGGCTGCTCAGCCTGCTGTGGCTGCTCTCCCAGGCTCCCTCAGGGGCTTCTCCTCCAGCTTCTGTCTCCTCCCTCCACAGGCTCCATGGACACAGAGGTCACCCAGACTCCCAGACATCTGCTCAAGGGAAAGGCACAGACAGCAAAGATGGACTGTGTCCCTGCAAAAGGACACAGTTATTTGTATTGGTATCGTAAGAAGCCAGAGGAGGAACTCAAGTTTTTGGTGTACTTCCAGGATGAAGAAATTCTGGACAAAACAGAAATGATCAATGAGCGATTTTCAGCTCAATGTCCCACAAACTCACCCTGCAGCGTGGAGATCCAGTCCACTGACCTGGGGGACTCGGCCCTGTATTTCTGTGCCAGCAGCCAATCCACAGTGCTCAAAGTTCACTTTCCTCTGAACACAAACTCAGCCTGCACCAGCTCAGGAAATGAGTGGTGCATTCGGTTGGTAGAAAACACCAGAAACCAAACTTGAAAGAATATAGGTCTGAAGGAAAAATGTAAATGACAGCTCTAGGTAGGAAGTTAGGAGTTTAAAATAGAGGACGGCAGCAGAAACCCAGAGAATGGGGAATAAGGCAACCAAGGGGTTCACAGTTCTCAGGGCACAGGATACCAGGCAAGTACACCAGGACACCTCTCTCTGTCTCTCTTACTCTTCTGTGACTCTAATAATGTTTAGAAAGTAGATCGTTCTGTGCTGTTCACCTGGGAAGTCTGTGCACTCAGCAGTAAGGATGATGAGCACATCAGCTGTGTCTTTCACGTGGACCCTGAACCTGTGATGCAGCCCATTTCCTTACATGAGCTTGTCATGCCTGCCTTCCACCTCGCGGAAGTTCTCAGCAACGCCTGTCTCAGGAACATGCCAATCATGTAATATGTAAAAGCAGCTTTACTGATTCATAAAATCAATGAAGTAAAATGCACCTACTTCAAGTGTACATTTCAATGAGATTTGAAAAAACTGTATACTCGTGATTACCATGACAGTTACAGATTTTAGCAAAAGTTCCTCTGTGTGTCTTTTCTGAGGCCTTTGGATTTTGAAAAAAAGATTTGTTTATTTGTTTACTTATTTCGAAGATCAATTGAGAGAGAGAGAGAGCGTGCCAACTGCTAGGTCACTCCCCAGTTGGTCACAACAGCCAGAACTGGGCCACACTGGATATATATATATATATATATTTTTTTTTTTTTGGACAGGCAGAGTGGACAGTGAGAGAGACAGAGAGAAAGGTCTTCCTTTGCCGTTGGTTCACCCTCCAATGGCCGCCGCGGGCGGCGCGCTGCGCTGATCCGATGGCAGGAGCCAGGTACTTATCTTGGTCTCCCATGGGGTGCAGGGCCCAAGCACTTGGGCCATCCTCCACTGCACTCCTGGGCCATAGCAGAGAGATGGCCTGGAAGAGGGGCAACCGGGACAGAATCCGGTGCCCCGACTGGGACTAGAACCCGGGTGCCGGTGCTGCAAGGTCAAGGATTAGCCTAGTGAGCCGCGGCGCCGGCCTAACACTGGGTATTAAGCATGGGTGGCAGAGTACTTGAGCCACATGCAGCTGTCTCCAAGGTGCATTGGTGTAGAGTTAATGGAAGTTAGTGTTCTTTGAAACTTTCCTTTCAATATTGCTTCATAGTTTTATTATTGTGTGCTGCATATACATTGCTATTTTTGCCTACTTTTTCCCAAGTATGTTTGAATAAAATTATCATGAATGTACTTTTTAAACAATCATGAGGAATTTGCTTACTAACATACATTGTTCTAAGTTTTCACCTCAGTTTCAGATTCAGTCTTTAAATGTCTTGGTGTTACTCAGAAGTCAGTGATGGTCAGCAACCTCACGAGAACTCACAATGTCAGTCCCATTTCCCTCCTGAACCCCCTATGTGCTAGTACGCTTGTGCTCAACAGTAAAATATGTGCATCCAAGCATTTCTGATATGCTGTGAAACCCCTGCTAGGTGGACATTAAGATGAGACATGCTTTGTTTCTAAAAACAAAACTATGAGCTAAAAATTAAAGTACGTGTTATGCATTTCAAATATGTGACACAGAGTGAAGAGTCTGGGCGCACCTGCTCTTCTGGCCCAGTCCGTGCAGTCTCTACTTCTCCTGTGGCCCACATCCATCAGGTCTGCTGTCTGACAACACTGGAGAGGCTATGCTTGGGGTAGCACAGGGAATTTGGGGACTCTGCCATTTCTGCTCAATTTTGCTGTAAACATAAAACGTACTAAAAAATACAGTTCATTTAAGAAGGTGGTTAGCTAGTAGTTAAGCATACCTGCATCCCTTATCAGAGTTTCTGGGTTCAGTAGAAATGGCACCTGTATCGGATGCCAGCACCACGGAAAACAGCTTTACCTGCTACACCACAGCAACAGCCACCAATACTTAAATCTTAATGTAAAATAGCTGATATGTAACTTTTGTAAATGTAGCAGACTCTATGGCTGGTGCATCATACTTACAATACTTAGTAGAAAATGGGCATCAAAGATATTTATTTAAGGGGCCAGCTTTGAGGTATAGCACATCAAGCTTCTACCTGTGACTCCTGCATCCCATATGAGTGCTGGTTTGTGTGCCAACTGCTCCACTTCTGATCCAGCTCTCTTTCAATGACCTGTGAAAAGCAGCAGAAGATGGCCCAAGTGCAGGGACCCCTGCCACCCATGTGGGAGAACAGATGAAGCTCCGGACTCCTCGCTTCGGCCTGGCCCAGTCCTGGCTATTGAGCATTTGGGAGTGAACCCATGAATGGAAGATCTCTCTTGGTCTCTCCCTCTCTATCTGTAACTCTGACTTTCAAATCAATAAATAAGTTTTTAAAAAGGAAAAGATGTTTACGACAACAGAAAGATATTTTGAAAGCTATGTATACTCTGCCTAGAACTGTATAACTGATGACATCAGATGGAAAGAAGGAAACAAAATAGCAATATTGAAATCTAAGAAATAAATGACATGCAAATGGCTTTAATGCAAAAACAGTGAAAGATTTCATCACATGAAGGAGGTGGAAGTAGGCTAGAATCACACCAGTTGTGCTCATCAGCTAAAACACACCTGTACCTCCCACAGCCTGTGACACGTGCGTGGCCCACGTGCAGCGCAAGGGTGAAGCCCATGGGAGTGAGGACGTCACAGGGAGGTGACTGCTGGGAGGAGAAAGCCTTGCAGGAAGAGCCCCCTGCCACTCCTCTCCTCCTGCACACACCATGCGCCTCAGTCTGCTCTGCTGGGGGGCCCTGTGTCTCTGGGGAGCAGGTGAGGCCCTGCTCTGCACCAGTGCATGCCAGTCCCACTGGCTGCTCAGCCTCCTGTGGCTGCTCTCCCAGGCTCCCTCAGGGGCTTCTCCTCCAGCTTCTGTCTCCTCCCTCCACAGGCTCCATGGACACAGAGGTCACCCAGACTCCCAGACATCTGCTCAAGGGAAAGGCACAGACAGCAAAGATGGACTGTGTCCCTGCAAAAGGACACAGACGTGTTTATTGGTATCGTAAGAAGCCAGAAGAGGAACTCAAGTTTTTGGTTTACTTCCAGAATGAAGCAATTATTGAGAAAACAGAAGTGATCAATAAGCATATTTTAGCTCAATGTCCCACAAACTCGCCCTGCAGCGTGGAGATCCAGTCCACTGAACTAGAGGACTCGGCCCTGTATTTCTGTGCCAGCAGCCAATCCACAGTGCTCAAAGTTCGCTTTCCTTTGAACACAAACTCAGCCTGCACGCAGCTCAGGAAATGAGTGGAGCATTCAGGTGGTAGAACACACCAGAAACGCAACAACTCTCATAAATCTGAAGAGAACAAACTGTAGATGACAACTCTAGGAGAGCAGAATGTGGTATGAATGGGGAAGGAAGACTACAAAGGTGCTCACAGTTCCCAGGGTACAGAACACCAGACAAGGTATTCCAGGATCTCTCTCTCTCTCTCCTAACAGTCTTTATTAGAATGTATAATTCTGTTCTTTTCTCCTAGGAAAACCGTGCATTCAGGAGTAAGGCTGATGACCACAACAGCCCTATCGTTTACACTGACCATGGACCAGTGACCCAGTACAGTTCCTTCACCTGGATGCAGTCCCACATTCAGGGGTAGCGACTGCTTCATAGAGATGTACCTGCCCTGAGACTCAGCAGAATCTCTCAGCAGTGCCTGCCCCGTGGAAACTCCCACCATGCAGTTATTAAAGCAACTGTTTGAGCCATACGATCCATGAAGTTAGATGCATCTACTTTCAGTGGAAACATCAATGCAGTTTGACAGATTTTATACTCATGTGGCTGTTCTGACAATCATTTAGATACTCTCCATGCGTTCTCATGTGTCTCTTCACTGAGATCTTTGGGTTTCTTAATTAGATTTATTGATGGATTACTTAATTGATTTGAAAGGCAGAGACAAAGAGATCTTCCATCTGCTGATTCACTATTCAAATGGCTCCAACAGCCAGAGTTCAGCAGAGCTGGAGCCAAGAGCCAGGGACTCCATCTGATCTCCTACAATGGTGAGAGGGACTCAGACACGCGAGGTACCACCTGCTACATCTCACACATTAGCTTGGAGTTGCATCGCAATTGGAGGCTTTTATTAATTTTCTTCAGTACTACCTCAGTTTTTACCATTAAAAATTTGGGTACGTTTGTCCCGTTTGTTTCAATAGAATTATCATGAATGTTCTTGTTAAACTCTCATCAAGAATTCACTTACTAAAATATATTCTTACAAGGTTTAACTTCAGTTCCAATTCCCCCGTGATGTCTCCGTTGAATTCTCTGCCTCAGCCTATTGCACCAGGAAGCAGTGACCACCAGCAACCAAACTGAAGCTCAATGTGTCAGCCTCATTTCCCACAGAAACTCCTAAGTGTCAGTGCTCTTCTGCTCTAAGGTGAGACACGCTCACTCACACATTTCACACACCTTGGGAATCAGAGGGGGTACACATCGAGAAGAGGCTCATTTTGCTTCTGAAAATAAACCTGTGAGCTGCAGATTTAAAGGGTGTGTTCTACCCAAGCACAGGACTTGGAGTGAGCCAGCTACTGTTCTGGCTCCCCTTGTAGCCACACCCACCAGGTCTGCAGTCTTAATGGAAGGTCAATATCAGGGAGGCAGGGAAGGGGGCCGCAGAAGGGATGTGAGAACTCACTCTGCTTAATTTTGTTGTGAACTTCAAAATGTTATTTAAAATAGAGATCACTAAGAGGGCCAGTTGGCGTATCCATTAAAGACACACGCATCCCGTATCATAATACCAGTTCAATACCTGGTTCCTAGGCTGGTGTTGTGGCAGAACAGCTTAAGCCACCGGCTGTGATGCCTGCAACCTGTAGGCAGATGGTTCCTGTCTCAGCTGCTCTACTTCTGATCCAGCTGCCTGCTAATGGCCTGGGAAAAGCAGCAAAGGTGGGCCCAAGTGCTTCGCCCCTGTCTTACTCATGAGGGACCCAGATGAAGCTCTTGGCTCCTGGCTTAACCTAGCCCACACCAGCCAATGTGGCCATGTCGAGAGTGAACCAGCAGATAAAATCTCTCTCTCTCTATCTCTGTTTCTCTCTGTTTCCACCTCTGTCTCTGTAACTCTGACTTTTAGATATAAACACGTCTTAAATATATCTAGCTGGCTCCCAACTCCAGCTTCCTGACAATGCAGAACCTAGGAGGCATCAGTGGTGGCTGGAGCAGTTGGGTCCCTGCCAACCACATGGATAGCTTAGACTGTGCTACCACCTCTCAGGGTTGGTCTGATCCAGAACAAATATGTCACAGGCATTTCATGAGTGAAGAGGTGGACAGGATCCCTGTCTCTCTCATAGAAAACAAGAGCAAAAACAACAAAGGAAGTCAGGCTTATGATTCCATGGACATAAGAGAGAAAGCAAAATCGACTCAAAGTATAACCTGGATTATAAAATCCCAGAGATAATTTATCTTTTCCACAAGGAAAAATAACTCATTTTATTGCCCCTATTCATGCATATGTATGTGTCATAAATATCTTCTAAGTTTTCCCCATTTAATTCTTAATAGAAAGTAGCAAAGTCTGTGATTCATGAAAGTGTATTTCAACTAGTTAATAGAAAAGAAACATAAAGATAACTTTACTTTGGTAAAAAGAAATTTTGAAACACATGCATACAGTGCACTGATTTGATTGATGAACTCAGATGGAAAGAAACAAATAGGCAATGTTACAAGTCAGTGCAAAAAGGACAAGAAAATGAGGAGATGAGCTCATACAAAAAGAGTGAACGAGTAAGTTACAAAAAGATGAAAGTAACTGAAACTCACACCAGTTGTCCTCATCAGCTGAAACACACCCCCAACTCCCACAGCCTATGACATGTGTGGCCCACGTGCAGGGCAAGGGTGAAGCCCATGGGAGTGAGGACGTCACAGGGAGGTGACTGCTGGGAGGAGAAAGCCTTGCAGGAAGAGCCCCCTGCCACTCCTCTCCTCCTGCACACACCATGCGCCTCAGTCTGCTCTGCTGGGGGGCCCTGTGTCTCTGGGGAGCAGGTGAGGCCCTGCTCTGCACCAGTGCATGCCAGTCCCACGGGCTGCTCAGCCTCCTGTGGCTGCTCTCCCAGGCTCCCTCAGGGGCTTCTCCTCCAGCTTCTGTCTCCTCCCTCCACAGGCTCCATGGACACAGAGGTCACCCAGACTCCCAGACATCTGCTCAAGGGAAAGGCACAGACAGCAAAGATGGACTGTGTCCCTGCAAAAGGACACAGAAGTGTTTATTGGTATCGTAAGAAGCCAGAAGAGGAACTCAAGATTTTGGTGTACCTCCAGAATGAAGCAATTATTGAGAAAACAGAAGTGATGAATGAGCGATTTTCAGTTCGATGTCCCACAAACTCACCCTGCAGCGTGGAAATCCAGTCCACTGACCTGGGGGACTCGGCCCTGTATTTCTGTGCCAGCAGCCAATCCACAGTGCTCAAAGTTCACTTTCCTTTGAACACAAACTCAGCCTGCACCCAGCTCAGGAAATGAGAGGTGCATTCGGTTGGCAGAAAACACCAGAAACGCTACTTGTAAGAGCATTTGTCTGAAGGAAAAAAAAGTTGTAAATGACAGCCCTATGTGAGAGGTAAGGAGTGTTTACAACAGAGGATGGGAACAGAAATTCAAGGAAAGCGAAAGCAGGCAAAAAAGAGGGTGATGTCGCCGGTACAGAAAAGTACACAAGGTATACCAGCACAGCGCTGTCTTCTGTTTCTGGATTGCAACAATCCTTGTAACATACATCATTCTATGCTTCTCACCTGGGAAACCCAGGTGTTCACAGTAAGGATGATGAGCCCGTGGGCCCTGACCTGGCATCCAGCACATACTGACCTGGACCCAAGCCTTCTTAAAGGGTTTCATGACTGCTTCTCACAGCTGTCCAATGCCCTGGAACCTTAGCGGAAGATCTCAGCAACTCCTGTCCCCTGGAATACTCCCATCAAGCAATTCTAAAGCAACGTCATTGAGTCATAGGATAAATATGATAAAATGTGTGTATTGTAACTGTCCATTTCACTGAATTTTAAACGCATGTGACTGCCATGGAAATCAATTACAGATGTCCCCAACAGCTCCTCTGTGCGTTTACTGAGGTGTTGGGTTTTTGAAAAAGGTTTTGTTTATTTATTCATCTAATTTATTATTAAAAGGGTAAATGAAGGAAAGAGAAATAAGTGTGTGTGAGAAAGAGAGAGAGAGAGAGAAGACGTGCGAACAAATTTTGCATCTGCTGTGTCACTCCCTAAATGGCCGCAACAGCTAGGTCTGGGCCCTGCTGACGTCAGGAGCCACGATTCTCAGGTTCAAGTACTTGAGCCACCATCTACCACCTCCCAGCACATGATCATGGAGGTGGATTGGAATTGAAGGTCTTCCTATAAACTCACGAGGAATGTCCTTGCTAAAATCTATTTTCCACCTTTGCACATCGGTTCCCAATGCCTCACTCCTTGAGGCTGTCTCAGCATATTCCACCTAAGGCCATAACCGCAGCACCACGTGGGAGCTCACAATGTCAGTCCCTCGTCCCAGGAAACCCACCTGAGTGCTAGTACCCTTGTGCTCTAAATATGCACATTCACACACTTCTGAAACATTGGGTAACACTGCAATGTGCACAGTAACATGCAGCATACTTGTTTCTAAACATAAACCTGTGACGGTCCGCCGCGGCTCACTAGGTTAATCCTCCTGCTAGCAGCGCCGGCACACCAGGTTCTAGTCCCAGTCGCGGCATCGGATTCGGTCCTGGTTGTCCCTCTTCCAATGCAGCTCTCTGCTGTGCCCAGGGAGTGCAGTGGAGGATGGCCCAAGTGCTTGGGTCCTGCACCCCATGGGAGACCAGGAGAAGCAACTGGCTCCTGCCATCGGATCAGCATGGTGCCCCAGCCACAGCGCACTGACCGCAGCAGCCATCAGAGGATGAACCAATGGTAAAGGAAGACCTTTCTCCCTGTCTCTTTCTCTCTCACTGTCCATTCTGCTTGTCAAAAAAATAAATAAATAAACCTGTGACAAAAAATTAAAGGGTGTAGTCAACATTTCCACATGAGACCTAGAGCACAGAACTGGATGCATCAGCTCTGCTTGCCCCATCTTCATTCTGCACTCGCTACTCCTGCAGGCTGCCTCCAGCACTCTGCAGACTGACTTCACTGGAGGTCAATACAGGAGAGCAACAGAGACACGAGGGCCCTTTGCCACTGATGCTCAAGTTCAAAATGGGATGTGAAAACTACAGTTTATTGCAATAAAGATGCATGCATCCCACACCAGAGGATCAGGATTCAGGATCTGCCTCCTGACTCCAGCTTCCTGCTACACAGACCCTGGGAGGCATCAGTGATGGCTCAAGTGCGTGGATCCCTGCAACCCACATGGGAGGCCTGGAATTCATCCCAAACTTTGATCTGGTCCAGAACCATGCATAACTTTTGTATTGAATCTCTGTCTCTCTCAAATGAAAAAGAATGACAAAAATTATCACTTGCTTATGATTACCTGGACAAGATGAAGGACGAAAAATGGCATCTCTAAGTATAACACAGACTACAAAACCAATGTGACAATTTCTCCTTTAATCCACAGAGACATCAATTTCATTATTTCTTTTATGCACAACATGTTTTCTGGTAGTCCAATATTTAATTCCTAAATGTAAAGTACTGCTCTGTTGATTATGATTGGTACAGTGTGCTTCAAATTGTTAACAGAAAATGTACATACAAGGTGTTTATTCTAGTACAAAGAAAGTGAGCAATCTTTGCATACCATACACTTAAGTATATGATTCATGGCCAGGGATAGAAAGAAAGAGACGAAATAGGGCAGAGCCAAGATGGCGGAATAGTGAGGGCGCGCACCGATAGTCTGGGAAAATTTAGTTTAATAAAAGGGGAGTTACGGTAGCCTCAGAAAAAAGAACCAGGAAAATATTGCAGAGGAAACTCTTCTGGATTGAGTGGTCGTGAATCGGAGGACCTACTGGGAGAACAAGGTCGCCCACCGCGCGGAAGCCCGCCCACCGCGCGGAAGCCGAGCCGTGGGACCGAGCCGTGGAAGCTGAGCCGCGGGACCGAGCTGCGCAAGCCGAGCCGCGGGACCGAGCCGCTGGAACGCGAGGTGAGCCGAACCTCAATAGCCTGAGACACCGGTAGGCAAGTGGAGAGAGGAGACTAGAGGGAACGACCCCCCAGGGGGGGGAACTTCACCAAGCTAACTGGAAGAGAGAGAGAGGTGACTGGTACGGACACGGGTTTCTCTCTCTCCGCTCACCTCTCAAGGGCGAGCAAGACAAAGAGCAGGCGCCATCTTGGACATACATCATAAGCAGAGCGACCTCAGGTCTGCACCGGCCCTGAGCCTAGCAGAAAAACCTGACTCTGGGTGGGGAAAATTAACAGGAGATTAGGACCTAGTAAATTTGTGGTGCTACTGAACTGAGACTGTGAAAAAAGAGACGGTGGGGGAGAGAACTCACGGAATTCACGTGAGCACTCTCCAGAGACGCTACAATTCCATAACTTTGGCAACCCAGTGGGAGACTGAAGGAGAATTTGAGCCCACTCTGAGGGCCGAACAGATTCCCTGTGTGGTCCTTGGGAAAGAGCTTCTGATCTCTGGTTCCTGTGGGTATATCATTTGCCTGCTAACTACCTCCAACTTCGTTCAGCTGTGCAGAATAACATCCCTTGTGAATCAAAAAAAAAAAAAAAAAAGAAAGAGAGAGAGAGAGAGAGGTTTACCACGCCTAACCTGGGAGTGTCACCTTTGGCACACCAAACAGAGCTCTCAGGCCACACCCATCTCAAGCCCTAAGGCTCCATCAAAAACAGATAGTCCACTTAATCTAGAGTCATAGTATAACAAGAAAAGGCACCACAGTGAAGAAACCAAATATCTCCAATATGCCAAATAACAAACGCAAAAACCAAGGTAATAAAAACAAGGAAGTCACCATGACGCCCTCAAATGAAAAAGACACCCCAATTCAAGATTATGAGGATGATGACATTGAAGAAATGCAAGAAGCAGATCTCAAAAAATTGATAAGAACATTAAGAAGTTCTCAAAAACAAATTCTTGAACTACAGAAATCCTTAATGGACAAGATAGAAAATCTCTCTCATGAAAATGAAATATTAAGGAGGAATCAAAATGAAACGAAACAACTAGTACAACAGGAAACTGGGATAGTGACTGAAGTGAAGAATTCAATAGATCAAATGAAAAACACAATAGAGAGCCTTACAAACAGAATGGGTGAAGCAGAAGAGAGAATATCGGACTTAGAAGACAGAGAACAGGAAAGGATACAGTCAGACCAAAGAAAAGAAGAGGAAATTAGGAATCTAAAACATATTGTCAGGAATCTTCAGGATACTATTAAAAAACCCAACATTCGGGTTCTAGGAGTTCCTGAAGGCATGGAGAGGGAGAAAGGATTAGAAGGCCTTTTTAGTGAGATATTAGCAGAAAATTTCCCAGGTTTGGAGAAGGACAGAGAAATCCTAGTACAGGAAGCTCACAGAACCCCTAATAAACACGACCAAAAGAGATCCTCACCACGACACGTTGTAATTAAACTCTCCACAGTGAAACATAAAGAAAAGATCCTAAAATGTGCAAGAGAGAAACGTCAGATTACTCTCAGAGGATCTCCAATCAGACTCACAGCTGACTTCTCATCAGAAACTCTACAAGCTAGGAGGGAATGGCGAGATATAGCCCAGGTACTAAGAGAGAAAAACTGCCAGCCCAGAATATTATATCCTGCAAAGCTATCATTTGTGAATGAAGGTGAAATAAAGACTTTTCATAGCAAACAGAATTGAAAGAATTTGTTGCCACTCGTCCAGCCCTACAAAAGATGCTTAAAGATGTGTTACACACAGAAACAAAGAAACACGGTCATCAATATGAAAGAAGGTAAAGGAAGGAAACCAAGGAAGGAAAGCTCACAGCAAAAGATCACAGGGAATTCAAAGCATATATTAGAACTTATCTTTGGCAAATGGCAGGGCAAAGTTACCACTTATCATTAGTCACATTGAACGTGATTGGCCTGAACTGTCCAGTTAAAAGACACCGATTGGCTGATTGGGTTACGGAACAAAACCCATCTATTTGCTGCTTGCAAGAAACTCATCTTTCCAACAAAGATCCATACAGACTGAAAGTGAAAGGCTGGAAAAAGATATACCATGCCAACAGAAATGAAAAAAGAGCAGGCGTAGCCATCTTAATTTCAGACAACATAAACTTTACCACAAAAACCGTTAAGAGAGACAAAGAGGGACACTACATAATGATTAAGGGATCAATTCAACAGGAAGATATAACAATTATCAATGTATATGCACCTAACTACAGGGCACCGGTTTATCTAAAAGATTTGTTAACGGACTTAAAGGGAGACTTAGACCCCAATACAATAGTACTGGGGGACTTCAATACTCCACTCTCAGAAATAGACAGATCAATAGGACAGAAGATCAACAAGGATACAGTAGATTTAAACGACACTATAGCCCAAATGGATCTAACAGATATATACAGAACTTTCAATCCTACAGCTAAAGACTTTACATTCTTCTCAGCAGTACATGGAACCTTCTCTAGGATTGACCACATACTAGGCCATAAAGCAAGTCTCAGCAAATTCAAAAGAATTAGAATCATACCATGCAGCTTCTCAGACCATAAAGGAATGAAGTTGGAAATTAGCAACTCAGCAATACCTAGAGCATACGCAAACACATGGAAATTGAACAACATGCTCCTGAATGAACAATGGGTCATAGAAGAAATTAAAAGAGAAATCAAAAATTTTCTGGAAGTAAATGAGGATAACAGCACAACATACCAAAACTTATGGGAAGCAGCAAAAGCAGTGTTAAGAGGGAAGTTTATATCAATAGGTGCCTACATCAAGAAATTGGAAAGGCACCAAATAGATGAGCTTTCAATTCACCTCAAGGATCTAGAAAACCTACAGCAAACCAGACCCAAATCTAGTAGGAGAAGAGAAATAATTAAAATCAGAGAAGAAATCAACAGGATTGAATCAAGAAAAACATTCCAAAAAATCAGCCAAACGAGGAGCTGGTTTTTTGAAAAAATAAACAAAATTGACACCCCATTGGCCCAACTAACTAAAAAAAGAAGAGAAAAGACCCAAATCAATAAAATCAGAGATGAAAAAGGAAACGTAACAACAGACACCACAGAAATAAAAAGAATCATCAGAAATTATTACAAGGACTTGTATGCCAGCAAACAGGGAAACCTCTCAGAAATGAATAGATTCCTGGACACATGCAACCTACCTAAATTGAACCAGGAAGACATCGAAAACCTAAACAGACCCATAACTGAGACAGAAATTGAAACAGTAATAAAGGCCCTCCCAACAAAGAAAAGCCCAGGACCAGATGGATTCACTGCTGAATTCTACCAGACATTTAAAGAAGAACTAACTCCAATTCTTCTCAAACTATTCAGAACAATCGAAGAAGGGGGAATCCTCCCAAATTCTTTCTATGAAGCCAGCATCACCTTAATTCCTAAGCCGGAAAAAGATACAGCACTGAAAGAGAATTACAGACCAATATCCCTGATGAACATAGATGCAAAAATCCTCAATAAAATTCTCGCCAATAGAATGCAACAACACATCAGAAAGATCATCCACCCAGACCAAGTGGGATTTATCCCTGGTATGCAGGGATGGTTTAATGTGCGCAAGACAATCAATGTGATACACCACATTAACAGACTGCAGAAGAAAAACCATATGATTATCTCAATAGATGCCGAGAAAGCATTTGATAAAATACAACACCCGTTCATGATGAAAACTCTAAGCAAACTGGGTTTGGAAGGAACATTCCTCAATACAATCAAAGCAATCTAGGAAAAACCCACAGCCAACATCCTATTGAATGGGGAAAAGTTGGAAGCATTTCCACTGAGATCTGGTACCAGACAGGGATGTCCACTCTCACCACTGCTATTCAATATAGTTCTGGAGGTTCTAGCCAGAGCTATTAGGCAAGAAAAAGAAATTAAAGGGATACAAATTGGGAAGGAAGAACTCAAACTATCCCTCTTTGCAGATGACATGATTCTTTATTTAGGGGACCCAAAGAACTCTACTAAGAGACTACTGGAACTCATGGAAGAGTTTGGCAAAGTAGCAGGGTATAAAATCAATGCACAAAAATCAACAGCCTTTGTATACACAGACAATGCCATGGCTGAGGAAGAACTTCTAAGATCAATCCCATTCACAATAGCTACAAAAACAATCAAATACCTTGGAATAAACTTAACCAAGGACATTAAAGATCTCTACGATGAAAATTACAAAACCTTAAAGAAAGAAATAGAAGAGGATACCAAGAAATGGAAAAATCGTCCATGCTCATGGATTGGAAGAATCAATATCATCAAAATGTCCATTCTCCCAAAAGCAATTTATAAATTCAATGCAATACCAATCAAGATACCGAAGACCTTCTTCTTAGATCTGGAAAAAATGGTGCTGAAATTTATATGGAGGCACAAGAGACCTCTAATAGCTAAAGCAATCTTGTACAACAAAAACAAAGCCGGAGGCATCACAATACCAGATTTCAGGACATACTACAGGGCAGTTGTAATCAAAACAGCATGGTACTGGTACAGAAACAGATGGATAGACCAATGGAACAGAATTGAAACACCAGAAATCAACCCAAACATCTACAGCCAACTTATATTTGATCAAGGATCTAAAACCAATTCCTGGAGCAAGGACAGTCTATTCAATAAATGGTGCTGGGAAAACTGGATTTCCATGTGCAGAAGTATGAAGCAAGACCCCTACCTTACGCCTTACACAAAAATCCACTCAACATGGATTAAAGACCTAAATCTACGACCTGACACCATCAAGTTACTAGAGAACATTGGAGAAACCCTTCAAGATATTGGCACAGGCAAAGAGTTTCTGGAAAAGACCCGGGAGGCACAGGCAGTCAAAGCCAAAATTAACTATTGGGATTGCATCAAATTGAGAAGTTTCTGTACTGCAAAAGAAACAGTCAGGAGAGTGAAGAGACAACCGACAGAATGGGAAAAAATATTTGCAAACTATGCAACAGATAAAGGGTTAATAACCAGAATCTACAAAGAGATCAAGAAACTCCACAAAAACAAAACCAACAACCCAATTAAGAGATGGGCCAAGGACCTCAATAGACATTTTTCAAAAGAGGAAATCCAAATGGCCAACAGGCACATGAAAAAATGTTCAAGGTCACTAGCAATCAGGGAAATGCAAATCAAAACCCCAATGAGGTTTCACCTCACCCCGGTTAGAATGGCTCACATGCAGAAATCTACCAACAACAGATGCTGGCGAGGATGTGGGGGAAAAGGGACACTAACCCACTGTTGGTGGGAATGCAAACTGGTCAAGCCACTATGGAAGTCAGTCTGGAGATTCCTCAGAAACCTGAAGATAACCCTACCGTTCGACCCAGCCATCCCACTCCTTGGAATTTACCCAAAGGAATTTAAATTGGCAAACAAAAAAGCGGTCTGCAGCCTAATGTTTATTGCAGCTCAATTCACAATAGCTAAGACCTGGAACCGGCCTAAATGCCCATCAACGGTAGTCTGGATAAAGAAATTATGGGATATGTATTCTTTAGAGTACTATACCGCAGTAAGAAACAACGAAATCCAGTCATTTGCAACAAAATGGAGGAATCTGGGAACACATCATGCTGAGTGAAATAAGCCAGTCCCAAAGGGACAAATACCATATGTTCTCCCTGATCGGTGACAACTGACTGAACACCAAAAAGGAAACCTCCTGAAGTGAAACGGACTCTATGTGAAACGGTGACTTGATCAGCATAGCCCTGACTGTTAATGAACAACTTAATACATTATCCCTCTTAGTAGTTTTTTTGTCTGTTCTACTTAATATGAGTGGTTTAATTCTGTAATTAATACACAGTTATTCTTAAGTGTTAAAAATTAACTGAAATGTGATCCCTGTTAAACATAAGAGTGGGAATAAGAGAGGGAAGAGATGTATAATTTGGGACATGCTCAAGCTGACTTGCCCCAAATGGTAGAGTTAAAAACATACCAGGGGATTCCAATTCAATCCCATCAAGGTGGCATGTACCAATGGCATCTCACTATTCCAAGTGATCAATTTCAGTTCACAATTGATCATAATGAAAGGACTAAGAGTCAAAGGGAGCACATAAACAAGTCTAGTACCTGCTAACACTAACCGATGGAATAAATAAAGGGGAGAGTGATCCAACATGGGAAGTGAGATACTCAGCAGACTCATAGAATGGCAGATATCCTAAATAGCACTCTGGCCTCAGAATCAGCCCTAAAGGCATTCGGATCTGGCTGAAAAGCCCATGAGAGTATTTCAGGCATGGAAAGCCAAGACACTCTGGCAAAAGATCTCTGCGAGGGAGATCCCAGTGGAAAGAACAGGTCTTCAAAGAAGGAGGTACCTTTCTCTGAAGGGAGGAGAGAACCTCCACTTTGACTATGACCTTGTCTAAACAAGATAAGAATCGGAGAACTCAGAGGGCTTCCATAGCCTTGGAAACTCATGACCGGAGCATAGGGAGACTACTGATGCCATAGACAGGAGTGTCAATTGGTAAAGTCAACAAC
>NW_028301684.1:0-60885 GCF_051225735.1 Oryctolagus cuniculus
AGAGACGTGACTCGGCATTAATACTCCGGCAGGGGTCAAAGGTGACCAAGTATTAATAATACTCATCTGCTAGCAGAGACGTGACTGGGCATTAATACTCCGGCAGGGGTCAAAGGTGACTCAGTTTTAATACTACTCATCTGCTAGCAGAGCCCTGACTCGGCATTAATACTCTGGCAGGGGTCAAAGGTGACTCAGCATTAATAATACTCTGCTAGCAGAGCCGTGACTCGGCATTAATACTCCGGCAGGGGTCAAAGGTGACCAAGTATTAATAATACTCTGCTAGCAGAGCCGTGACTCGGCATTAATACTCCGGCAGGGGTCAAAGGTGACTCAGTATTAATAATACTCAGCTAGCAGAGCCGTGACTCGGCATTAATACTCCGGCAGGGGTCAAAGGTGACTCAGTATTAATAATACTCAGCTAGCAGAGCCGTGACTTGGCATTAATACTCCGGCAGGGGTCAAAGGTGACTCGGTATTAATAATACTCAGCTAGCAGAGCCGTGACTTGGCATTAATACTCCGGCAGGGGTCAAAGGTGACTCGGTATTAATAATACTCACTCTGCTAGCAGAGCCGTGACTCGGCATTAATACTCCGGCAGGGGTCAAAGGTGACTCAGTATTAATAATACTCTGCTAGCAGAGCCGTGACTCGGCATTAATACTCCGGCAGGGGTCAAAGGTGACTCAGTATTAATAATACTCTGCTAGCAGAGCCGTGACTCGGCATTAATACTCCGGCAGGGGTCAAAGGTGACTCAGTATTAATAATAATCTGCTAGCAGAGCCGTGACTCGGCATTAATACTCCGGCAGGGGTCAAAGGTGACTCAGTATTAATAATACTCTGCTAGCAGAGCCGCGACTCGGCATTAATACTCCGGCAGGGGTCAAAGGTGACTCAGTATTAATACTACTCATCTGCTAGCAGAGCCGTGACTCGGCATTAATACTCCGGCAGGGGTCAAAGGTGACCAAGTATTAATACTACTCATCTGCTAGCAGAGACGTGACTCAGCATTAATACTCCGGCAGGGGTCAAAGGTGACTCAGTTTTAATACTTCTCATCTGCTAGCAGAGCCGTGACTCGGCATTAATACTCCGGCAGGGGTCAAAGGTGACTCAGTATTAATAATACTCATCTGCTAGCAGAGACGTGACTCGGCATTAATACTCCGGCAGGGGTCAAAGGTGACCAAGTATTAATAATACTCATCTGCTAGCAGAGACGTGACTGGGCATTAATACTCCGGCAGGGGTCAAAGGTGACTCAGTTTTAATACTACTCATCTGCTAGCAGAGCCCTGACTCGGCATTAATACTCTGGCAGGGGTCAAAGGTGACTCAGCATTAATAATACTCTGCTAGCAGAGCCGTGACTCGGCATTAATACTCCGGCAGGGGTCAAAGGTGACCAAGTATTAATAATACTCTGCTAGCAGAGCCGTGACTCGGCATTAATACTCCGGCAGGGGTCAAAGGTGACTCAGTATTAATAATACTCTGCTAGCAGAGCCGTGACTTGGCATTAACACTCCGGCAGGGGTCAAAGGTGACTCGGTATTAATAATACTCTGCTAGCAGAGCCGTGACTCGGCATTAATACTCCGGCAGGTGTCAAAGGTGACTCAGCATTCATAATACTCTGCTGGCAGAGCCGTGACTCGGCATTAATACTCTGGCAGGGGTCAAAGGTGACTCAGTATTAATAATACTCTGCTAGGAGAGCCGTGACTCGGCATTAATACTGTGGTAGGGGTCAAAGGTGACTCAGTATTAATAATACTCACTCTGCTAGCAGAGCCGTGACTCGGCATTAATACTCCGGCAGGGGTCAAAGGTGACTCAGTATTAATAATACTCAGCTAGCAGAGCCGTGACTTGTCATTAATACTCCGGCAGGGGTCAAAGGTGACTCAGTATTAATAATACTCTGCTAGCAGAGCCGTGACTCGGCATTAATACTCCGGCAGGGGTCAAAGGTGACTCAGTATTAATACTACTCATCTGCTAGCAGAGCCGTGACTCGGCATTAATACTCCGGCAGGGGTCAAAGGTGACTCAGTATTAATAATACTCTGCTAGCAGAGCCGTGACTCGGCATTAATACTCCGGCAGGGGTCAAAGGTGACTCAGTATTAATAATACTCTGCTAGCAGAGCCGTGACTCGGCATTAATACACCGGCAGGGGTCAAAGGTGACCAAGTATTAATAATACTCTGCTAGCAGAGCCGTGACTCGGCATTAATACTCCGGCAGGGGTCAAAGGTGACCAAGTATTAATAATACTCTGCTAGCAGAGCCGTGACTCGGCATTAATACTCCGGCAGGGGTCAAAGGTGATCCGGTATTAATAATACTCTGCTAGCAGAGCCGTGACTCGGCATTAATACTCCGGCAGGGGTCAAAGCTGACTCAGTATTAATACTACTCATCTGCTAGCAGAGCCGTGACTCGGCATTAATACTCCGGCAGGGGTCAAAGCTGACTCAGTATTAATACTACTCATCTGCTAGCAGAGCCGTGACTCGGCATTAATACTCCGGCAGGGGTCAAAGCTGACTCAGTATTAATACTACTCATCTGCTAGCAGAGCCGTGACTCGGCATTAATACTCCGGCAGGGGTCAAAGCTGACTCAGTATTAATACTACTCATCTGCTAGCAGAGCCGTGACTCGGCATTAATACTCCGGCAGGGGTCAAAGCTGACTCAGTATTAATACTACTCATCTGCTAGCAGAACCGTGACTCGGCATTAATACTCCGGCAGGGGTCAAAGCTGACTCAGTATTAATACTACTCATCTGCTAGCAGAGCCGTGACTCGGCATTAATACTCCGGCAGGGGTCAAAGGTGACTCGGTATTAATACTATTCACTCTGCTAGCAGAGCCGTGACTCGGCATTAATACTCCGGCAGGGGTCAAAGGTGACTCAGTATTTATACTACTCATCTGCTAGCAGAGCCGTGACTCGGCATTAATACTCCGGCAGGGGTCAAAGGTGACTCAGTTTTAATACTACTCATCTGCTAGCAGAGCCCTGACTCGGCATTAATACTCCGGCAGGGGTCAAAGGTGACTCAGTATTAATACTACTCATCTGCTAGCAGAGCCGTGACTCGGCATTAATACTCCGGCAGGGGTCAAAGGTGACCAAGTATTAATAATACTCATCTGCTAGCAGAGCCGTGACTCGGCATTAATACTCCGGCAGGGGTCAAAGGTGACTCAGTATTAATAATACTCACTCTGCTTGCAGAGCCGTGACTCGGCATTAATACTCCGGCAGGGGTCAAAGGTGACTCAGTATTAATACTACTCATCTGCTAGCAGAGCCGTGACTCGGCATTAATACTCCGGCAGGGGTCAAAGGTGACTCAGTATTAATAATACTCATCTGCTAGCAGAGCCGTGACTCGGCATTAATACTCCGGCAGGGGTCAAAGGTGACCAAGTATTAATAATACTCTGCTAGCAGAGCCGTGACTCGGCATTAATTCTCCGGCAGGGGTCAAAGGTGACCCGGTATTAATAATACTCTGCTAGCAGAGCCGTGACTCGGCATTAATACTCCGGCAGGGGTCAAAGGTGACTCAGTATTAATACTACTCATCTGCTAGCAGAGCCGTGACTCGGCATTAATACTCCGGCAGGGGTCAAAGGTGACTCAGTATTAATAATACTCATCTGCTAGCAGAGACGTGACTCGGCATTAATACTCCGGCAGGGGTCAAAGGTGACTCAGTTTTAAAACTACTCATCTGCTAGCAGAGCCGTGACTCGGCATTAATACTCCGGCAGGGGTCAAAGGTGACCAAGTATTAATAATACTCTGCTAGCAGAGCCGTGACTCGGCATTAATACTCCGGCAGGGGTCAATGGTGACTCAGTATTAATAATACTCACTCTGCTAGCAGAGCCGTGACTCGGCATTAATACTCCGGCAGGGGTCAAAGGTGACTCAGTATTAATAATACTCTGCTAGCAGAGCCGTGACTCGGCATTAATACACCGGCAGGGGTCAAAGGTGACCAAGTATTAATAATACTCTGCTAGCAGAGCCGTGACTCGGCATTAATACTCCGGAAGGGGTCAAAGGTGACCAAGTATTAATAATACTCTGCTAGCAGAGCCGTGACTCGGCATTAATACTCCGGCAGGGGTCAAAGGTGACCCGGTATTAATAATACTCTGCTAGCAGAGCCGTGACTCGGCATTAATACTCCGGCAGGGGTCAAAGCTGACTCAGTATTAATACTACTCATCTGCTAGCAGAGCCGTGACTCGGCATTAATACTCCGGCAGGGGTCAAAGCTGACTCAGTATTAATACTACTCATCTGCTAGCAGAACCGTGACTCGGCATTAATACTCCAGCAGGGGTCAAAGCTGACTCAGTATTAATACTACTCATCTGCTAGCAGAGCCGTGACTCGGCATTAATACTCTGGCAGGGGTCAAAGGTGACTCAGTATTAATAATACTATGCTAGCAGAGCCGTGACTCGGCATTAATACTCCGGCAGGGGTCAAAGGTGACTCAGCATTAATACTCCGGCAGGGGTCAAAGGTGACTCAGTATTAATAATACTCTGCTAGCAGAGCCGTGACTCGGCATTAATACTCTGGCAGGGCTCAAAGCTGACTCAGCATTAATACTCCGGCAGGGGTCAAAGGTAACTCAGTATGAATAATACTCTGCTATCAGAGCCGTGACTCGGCATTAATACTCCGGCAGGGGTCAAAGGTGACTCAGTATTAATAATACTCTGCTAGCAGAGCCGTGACTCGGCATTAATACTCCGGCAGGGGTCAAAGGTGACTCAGTATTAATACTACTCACTCTGCTGGCAGAGCCGTGACTCGGCATTAATACTCCGGCAGGGGTCAAAGGTGACCAAGTATTAATAATACTCATCTGCTAGCAGAGCCGTGACTCGGCATTAATACTCCGGCAGGGGTCCAAGGTGACTCAGTATTAATAATACTCATCTGCTAGCAGAGCCGTGACTCGGCATTAATACTCTGGCAGGTGTCAAACGTGACTCAGCATTAATAATACTCTGCTAGCAGAGCCATGACTCGGCATTAATACTCAGCATTAATACTCCGGCAGGGGTCAAAGGTGACTCAGTATTAATAATACTCTGCTAGCAGAGCCGTGACTCGGCATTAATACTCCGGCAGGGGTCAAAGGTGACTCAGTATTAATAATACTCTGCTAGCAGAGCCGTGACTCGGCATTAATACTCCGTCAGGGGTCAAAGCTGACTCAGCATTAATACTCCGGCAGGGGTCAAAGGTGACTCAGTATTAATAATACTCTGCTAGCAGAGCCGTGACTCGGCATTAATACTCCGTCAGGGGTCAAAGCTGACTCAGCATTAATACTCCGGCAGGGGTCAAAGGTGACTCAGTATTAATAATACTCATCTGCTAGCAGAGCTTTGACTCGGCATTAATACTCCAGCAGGGGTCAAAGGTGACTCAGTATTAATACTACTCATCTGCTAGCAGAGCCGTGACTCGGCATTAATACTCCGGCAGGGGTCAAAGGTGACTCAGTATTAATAATACTCTGCCAGCAGAGCCGTGACTCGGCATTAATACTCCGCAGGGGTCAAAGGTGACTCAGTATTAATAATACTCTGCTAGCAGAGCCGTGACTCGGCATTAATACTCCGGCAGGGGTCAAAGGTGACTCAGTATTAATAATACTCTGCTAGCAGAGCCGTGACTCGGCATTAATACTCAGCATTAATACTCCGGCAGGGGTCAAAGGTGACTCAGTATTAATAATACTCTGCTAGCAGAGCCGTGACTCGGCATTAATACTCCGGCAGGGGTCAAAGGTGACTCAGCATTAATAATACTCTGCTAGCAGAGCCGTGACTCGGCATTAATACTCCGGCAGGGGTCAAACGTGACTCAGCATTAATAATACTCTGCTAGCAGAGCCGTGACTCGGCATTAATACTCAGCATTAATACTCCGGCAGGGGTCAAAGGTGACTCAGTATTAATAATACTCTGCTAGCAGAGCCGTGACTCGGCATTAATACTCCGTCAGGGGTCAAAGCTGACTCAGCATTAATACTCCGGCAGGGGTCAAAGGTGACTCAGTATTAATAATACTCTGCTAGCAGAGCCGTGACTCAGCATTAATACTCCGTCAGGGGTCAAAGCTGACTCAGCATTAATACTCCGGCAGGGGTCAAAGGTGACTCAGTATTAATAATACTCTGCTAGCAGAGCCGTGACTCGGCATTAATACTCCGGCAGGGGTCAAAGCTGACTCAGCATTAATACTCCGGCAGGGGTCAAAGGTGACTCAGTATTAATAATACTCATCTGCTAGCAGAGCCGTGACTCGGCATTAATACTCTGGCAGGGGTCAAACGTGACTCAGCATTAATAATACTCTGCTAGCAGAGCCATGACTCGGCATTAATACTCCGTCAGGGGTCAAAGCTGACTCAGCATTAATACTCCGGCAGGGGTCAAAGGTGACTCAGTATTAATAATACTCTGCTAGCAGAGCCGTGTCTCGGCATTAATACTCAGCATTAATACTCCGGCAGGGGTCAAAGGTGACTCGGTATTAATAATACTCTGCTAGCAGAGCCGTGACTCGGCATTAATACTCCGGCAGGGGTCAAAGGTGACTCAGCATTAATAATACTCTGCTAGCAGAGCCGTGACTTGGCATTAATACTCCGGCAGGGGTCAAACGTGACTCAGCATTAATAATACTCTGCTAGCAGAGCCGTGACTCGGCATTAATACTCAGCATTAATACTCCGGCAGGGGTCAAAGGTGACTCAGTATTAATACTACTCTGCTGGCAGAGCTGTGACTCGGCATTAATACTCCGGCAGGGGTCAAAGGTGACCCGGTATTCATACTACTCATCTGCTAGCAGAGCCATGACTCGGCATTAATACTCCGGCAGGGTCAAAGTGACTCAGTATTAATAATACTCTGCTAGCAGAGCCGTGACTCGGCATTAATACTCAGCATTAATACTCCGGCAGGGGTCAAAGGTGACTCGGTATTAATAATACTCTGCTAGCAGAGCCGTGACTCGGCATTAATACTCCGGCAGGGGTCAAAGGTGACTCAGTATTAATAATACTCTGCTAGCAGAGCCGTGACTCGGCATTAATACTCCGGCAGGGGTCAAAGGTGACTCAGTTTTAATACTACTCATCTGCTAGCAGAGCCCTGACTCGGCATTAATACTCTGGCAGGGGTCAAAGGTGACTCAGCATTAATAATACTCTGCTAGCAGAGCCGTGACTCGGCATTAATACTCCGGCAGGGGTCAAAGGTGACCAAGTATTAATAATACTCTGCTAGCAGAGCCGTGACTCGGCATTAATACTCCGGCAGGGGTCAAAGGTGACCCGGTATTAATAATACTCTGCTAGCAGAGCCGTGAGTCGGCATTAATACTCCGGCAGGGGTCAAAGGTGACTCAGTATTAATAATACTCACTCTGCTAGCAGAGCCGTGACTCGGCATTAATACTCCGGCAGGGGTCAAAGGTGACTCAGTATTAATAATACTCACTTTGCTAGCAGAGCCGTGACTCGGCATTAATACTCCGGCAGGGGTCAAAGGTGACTCAGTATTAATAATACTCACTCTGCTAGCAGAGCCGTGACTCGGCATTAATACTCCGGCAGGGGTCAAAGGTGACCCGGTATTAATAATACTCTGCTAGCAGAGCCGTGACTCGGCATTAATACTCCGGCAGGGGTCAAAGGTGACTCAGTATTAATACTACTCATCTGCTAGCAGAGCCGTGACTCGGCATTAATACTCCGGCAGGGGTCAAAGCTGACTCAGTATTAATACTACTCATCTGCTAGCAGAGACGTGACTCAGCATTAATACTCCGGCAGGGGTCAAAGGTGACTCAGTTTTAATACTTCTCATCTGCTAGCAGAGCCCTGACTCGGCATTAATACTCTGGCAGGGATCAAAGGTGACTCAGTATTAATAATACTCATCTGCTAGCAGAGACGTGACTCGGCATTAATACTCCGGCAGGGGTCAAAGGTGACCAAGTATTAATAATACTCATCTGCTAGCAGAGACGTGACTGGGCATTAATACTCCGGCAGGGGTCAAAGGTGACTCAGTTTTAATACTACTCATCTGCTAGCAGAGCCCTGACTCGGCATTAATACTCTGGCAGGGGTCAAAGGTGACTCAGCATTAATAATACTCTGCTAGCAGAGCCGTGACTCGGCATTAATACTCCGGCAGGGGTCAAAGGTGACCAAGTATTAATAATACTCATCTGCTAGCAGAGACGTGACTGGGCATTAATACTCCGGCAGGGGTCAAAGGTGACTCAGTTTTAATACTACTCATCTGCTAGCAGAGCCCTGACTCGGCATTAATACTCTGGCAGGGGTCAAAGGTGACTCAGCATTAATAATACTCTGCTAGCAGAGCCGTGACTCGGCATTAATACTCCGGCAGGGGTCAAAGGTGACCAAGTATTAATAATACTCTGCTAGCAGAGCCGTGACTCGGCATTAATACTCCGGCAGGGGTCAAAGGTGACTCAGTATTAATAATACTCTGCTAGCAGAGCCGTGACTTGGCATTAACACTCCGGCAGGGGTCAAAGGTGACTCGGTATTAATAATACTCTGCTAGCAGAGCCGTGACTCGGCATTAATACTCCGGCAGGTGTCAAAGGTGACTCAGCATTCATAATACTCTGCTGGCAGAGCCGTGACTCGGCATTAATACTCTGGCAGGGGTCAAAGGTGACTCAGTATTAATAATACTCTGCTAGGAGAGCCGTGACTCGGCATTAATACTGTGGTAGGGGTCAAAGGTGACTCAGTATTAATAATACTCACTCTGCTAGCAGAGCCGTGACTCGGCATTAATACTCCGGCAGGGGTCAAAGGTGACTCAGTATTAATAATACTCAGCTAGCAGAGCCGTGACTTGGCATTAATACTCCGGCAGGGGTCAAAGGTGACTCAGTATTAATAATACTCTGCTAGCAGAGCCGTGACTCGGCATTAATACTCCGGCAGGGGTCAAAGGTGACTCAGTATTAATACTACTCATCTGCTAGCAGAGCCGTGACTCGGCATTAATACTCCGGCAGGGGTCAAAGGTGACTCAGTATTAATAATACTCTGCTAGCAGAGCCGTGACTCGGCATTAATACTCCGGCAGGGGTCAAAGGTGACTCAGTATTAATAATACTCTGCTAGCAGAGCCGTGACTCGGCATTAATACACCGGCAGGGGTCAAAGGTGACCAAGTATTAATAATACTCTGCTAGCAGAGTCGTGACTCGGCATTAATACTCCGGCAGGGGTCAAAGGTGACCAAGTATTAATAATACTCTGCTAGCAGAGCCGTGACTCGGCATTAATACTCCGGCAGGGGTCAAAGGTGATCCGGTATTAATAATACTCTGCTAGCAGAGCCGTGACTCGGCATTAATACTCCGGCAGGGGTCAAAGCTGACTCAGTATTAATACTACTCATCTGCTAGCAGAGCCGTGACTCGGCATTAATACTCCGGCAGGGGTCAAAGCTGACTCAGTATTAATACTACTCATCTGCTAGCAGAGCCGTGACTCGGCATTAATACTCCGGCAGGGGTCAAAGGTGACTCAGTATTAATACTACTCATCTGCTAGCAGAGCCGTGACTCGGCATTAATACTCCGGCAGGGGTCAAAGCTGACTCAGTATTAATACTACTCATCTGCTAGCAGAGCCGTGACTCGGCATTAATACTCCGGCAGGGGTCAAAGCTGACTCAGTATTAATACTACTCATCTGCTAGCAGAACCGTGACTCGGCATTAATACTCCGGCAGGGGTCAAAGCTGACTCAGTATTAATACTACTCATCTGCTAGCAGAGCCGTGACTCGGCATTAATACTCCGGCAGGGGTCAAAGGTGACTCGGTATTAATACTATTCACTCTGCTAGCAGAGCCGTGACTCGGCATTAATACTCCGGCAGGGGTCAAAGGTGACTCAGTATTTATACTACTCATCTGCTAGCAGAGCCGTGACTCGGCATTAATACTCCGGCAGGGGTCAAAGGTGACTCAGTTTTAATACTACTCATCTGCTAGCAGAGCCCTGACTCGGCATTAATACTCCGGCAGGGGTCAAAGGTGACTCAGTATTAATACTACTCATCTGCTAGCAGAGCCGTGACTCGGCATTAATACTCCGGCAGGGGTCAAAGGTGACCAAGTATTAATAATACTCATCTGCTAGCAGAGCCGTGACTCGGCATTAATACTCCGGCAGGGGTCAAAGGTGACTCAGTATTAATAATACTCACTCTGCTTGCAGAGCCGTGACTCGGCATTAATACTCCGGCAGGGGTCAAAGGTGACTCAGTATTAATACTACTCATCTGCTAGCAGAGCCGTGACTCGGCATTAATACTCCGGCAGGGGTCAAAGGTGACTCAGTATTAATAATACTCATCTGCTAGCAGAGCCGTGACTCGGCATTAATACTCCGGCAGGGGTCAAAGGTGACCAAGTATTAATAATACTCTGCTAGCAGAGCTGTGACTCGGCATTAATTCTCCGGCAGGGGTCAAAGGTGACCCGGTATTAATAATACTCTGCTAGCAGAGCCGTGACTCGGCATTAATACTCCGGCAGGGGTCAAAGGTGACTCAGTATTAATACTACTCATCTGCTAGCAGAGCCGTGACTCGGCATTAATACTCCGGCAGGGGTCAAAGGTGACTCGGTATTAATAATACTCTGCTAGCAGAGACATGACTCAGCATTAATACTCCGGCAGGGGTCAAAGGTGACTCAGTATTAATACTACTCTGCTAGCAGAGCCGTGACTCGGCATTAATACTCCGGCAGGGGTCAAAGGTGACTCGGCATTAATAATACTCTGCTAGCAGAGACATGACTCAGCATTAATACTCCGGCAGGTGTCAAAGGTGACTCAGTATTAATAATACTCTGCTAGCAGAGACATGACTCAGCATTAATACTCCGGCAGGGGTCAAAGGTGACTCAGTATTAATACTCCGACAGGGGTCAAAGGTGACTCAGTATTAATAATACTCCGTGACTTGGCATTAATACTCCGGCAGGGGTCAAAGGTGACTCAGTATTAATACTCTGGCAGGTGTCAAAGGTGACTCAGTATTAATAATACTCTGCTAGCAGAGCCGTGACTCGGCATCAATACTCCGGCAGGGGTCAAAGCTGACTCAGTATTAATAATACTCTGCTAGCAGAGCCGCGACTCGGCATTAATACTCCGGCAGGGGTCAAAGGTGACTCAGTATTAATACTACTCATCTGCTAGCAGAGCCGTGACTCGGCATTAATACTCCGGCAGGGGTCAAAGGTGACTCAGTATTAATAATACTCTGCTAGCAGAGCCGTGACGCGGCATTAGTACTCCGGCAGGGGTCAAAGGTGACTTAGTATTAATAATACTCTGCTAGCAGAGCCGTGACTCGGCATTAATACTCCGGAAGGGGTCAAAGGTGACTCAGTATTAATAATACTCTGCTAGCAGAGCCGTGACTCGGCATTAATACTCCGGCAGGGGTCAAAGGTGACTCAGTATTAATAATACTCTGCTAGCAGAGCCGTGACGCGGCATTAGTACTCCGGCAGGGGTCAAAGGTGACTCAGTATTAATAATACTCTGCTAGCAGAGCCGTGACTCGGCATTAATACTCTGGAAGGGGTTAAAGGTACTCGGTATTAATACTACTCACTCTGCTAGCAGAGCCGTGACTCGGCATTAATACTCTGGCAGGGGTCAAAGGTGACTCAGTATTAATACTACTCTGCTAGCAGAGCCGTGACTCGGGATTAATACTCTGGCAGGGGTCAAAGGTGACTCAGTATTAATAATACTCTGCTAGCAGAGCCATGACTCGGCATTAATTCTCCGACAGGGGTCAAAGGTGGCTCAGTATTAATACTACTCATCTGCTAGCAGAGCCATGACTCGGTATTAATACTCCGGCAGGGGTCAAAAGTGACTCAATATTAATAATACTCTGCTAGCAGAGCCGTGAATTGGCATTAATACTCCAGCAGGGGTCAAAGGTGACTCAGTATTAATAATACTCTGCTAGCAGAGCCGTGACGCGGCATTAGTACTCCGGCAGGGGTCAAAGGTGACTCAGTATTAATAATACTCTGCTAGCAGAGCCGTGACTCGGCATTAATACTCCGGCAGGGGTCAAAGGTGACTCAGTATTAATACTACTCATCTGCTTGCAGAGCCGCGACTCGGCATTAATACTCCGGCAGGGGTCAAAGGTGACTCAGTATTAATACTACTCATCTGCTAGCAGAGCTGTGACTCGGCATTAATACTCCGGCAGGGGTCAAAGGTGACTCAGTATTAATAATACTCTGCTAGCAGAGCCGTGACTCGGCATTAATACTCCGGCAGGGGTCAAAGGTGACTCAGTATTAATAATACTCTGCTAGCAGAGCCGTGACTCGGCATTAATACTCCGGCAGGGGTCAAAGGTGACTCAGTATTAATAATACTCACTCTGCTAGCAGAGCCGTGACTCGGCATTAATACTTTGGAAGGGGTCAAAGGTGACTCGGTATTAATAATACTCTGCTAGCAGAGCCGTGACTCGGCATTAATACTCCGGCAGGGGTCAAAGCTGACTCAGCATTAATACTACTCATCTGCTTGCAGAGCAGCGACTCGGCATTAATACTCCGGCAGGGGTCAAAGGTGACTCAGTATTAATAATACTCTGCTAGCAGAGCCGTAACTCGGCATTAATACTCCGGCAGGGGTCAAAGGTGACTCAGCATTAATAATACTCTGTTAGCAGAGCCGGTCAAAGGTGACCCGGTATTAATAATACTCTGCTAGCAGAGCCGTGACTCAGCATTAATACTCCGGCAGGGGTCAAAGGTGACTCAGTATTAATACTACTCATCTGCTAGCAGAGCCGTGACTCGGCATTAATACTCCGGCAGGGGTCAAAGGTGACCCGGTATTAATAATACTCTGCTAGCAGAGCCGTGACTCGGGATTAATACTCCAGCAGGGGCAAAGGTGACTCAGTATTAATACTACTCTGCTAGCAAAGCCGTGACTCGGCATTAATACTCCGGGAGGGTTCAAAGGTGACTCAGTATTAATACTACTCATCTGCTAGCAGAGCCGTGACTCGGCATTAATACTCCGGCAGGGGTCAAAGCTGACCTGGTATTATTACTACTCACTCTGCTAGCAGAGCCGTGACTTGGCATTAATACTCCGGCAGGGGTCAAAGCTGACCAAGTATTAATAATACTCTGCTAGCAGAGCCGTGACTCGGCATTAATACTCCGGCAGGGGTCAAAGGTGACCCGGTATTAATAATACTCTGCTAGCAGAGCTGTGACTCGGCATTAATACTCCGGCAGGGGTCAAAGGTGGCTCAGTATTAATACTACTCATCTGCTAGCAGAGCCGTGACTCGGCATTAATACTCCGGCAGGGGTCAAAGGTGACTCGGCATTAATACTCCGGCAGGGGTCAAAGGTGACTCAGTATTAATACTACTCATCTGCTAGCAGAGCCGTGACTCGGCATTAATACTCCGGCAGGGGTCAAAGGTGACTCAGTATTAATAATACTCATCTGCTAGCAGAGCCGTGACTCGGCATTAATACTCCGGCAGGGGTCAAAGCTGACCTGGTATTATTACTACTCACTCTGCTAGCAGAGCCGTGACTCGGCATTAATACTCCGGCAGGGGTCAAAGGTGACTCAGTATTAATAATACTCATCTGCTAGCAGAGCCGTGACTCGGCATTAATACTCCGTCAGGGGTCAAAGGTGACTCAGTATTAATACTACTCATCTGCTAGCAGAGCCGTGACTCGGCATTAATACTCCGGCAGGGGTCAAAGGTGACTCAGTATTAATAATACTCATCTGCTAGCAGAGACGTGACTCGGCATTAATACTCCGGCAGGGGTCAAAGGTGACTCAGTTTTAAAACTACTCATCTGCTAGCAGAGCCCTGACTCGGCATTAATACTCCGGCAGGGGTCAAAGGTGACTCGGTATTAATGCTATTCACTCTGCTAGCAGAGCCGTGACTCGGCATTAATACTCTGGCAGGGGTCAAAGGTGACTCAGTATTTATACTACTCATCTGCTAGCAGAGCCGTGACTCGGCATTAATACTCCGGCAGGGGTCAAAGGTGACTCAGTATTAATACTACTCATCTGCTAGCAGAGCCGTGACTCGGCATTAATACTCCGGCAGGGGTCAAAGGTGACTCAGTATTAATACTACTCATCTGCTAGCAGAGCCGTGACTCGGCATTAATACTCCGGCAGGGGTCAAAGGTGACTCAGTATTAATACTACTCATCTGCTAGCAGAGCCGTGACTCGGCATTAATACTCCGGCAGGGGTCAAAGGTGACTCAGTATTAATACTACTCATCTGCTAGCAGAGCCGTGACTCGGCATTAATACTCCGGCAGGGGTCAAAGGTGACTCAGTATTAATACTACTCATCTGCTAGCAGAGCCGTGACTCGGCATTAATACTCCGGCAGGGGTCAAAGGTGACTCAGTATTAATACTACTCATCTGCTAGCAGAGCCGTGACTCGGCATTAATACTCCGGCAGGGGTCAAAGCTGACTCAGTATTAATACTACTCATCTGCTAGCAGAGCAGCGACTCTGCATTAATACTCCGGCAGGGGTCAAAGGTGACTCAGTATTAATACTACTCATCTGCTAGCAGAGCCGTGACTCGGCATTAATACTCCGGCAGGGGTCAAAGGTGACTCAATATTAATAATACTCATCTGCTAGCAGAGCCGTGACTCGGCATTAATACTCCGGCAGGGGTCAAAGGTGACTCAGTATTAATACTACTCATCTGCTTGCAGAGCCGCGACTCGGCATTAATACTCCGGCAGGGGTCAAAGGTGACTCAGTATTAATACTACTCATCTGCTAGCAGAGCCGTGACTCGGCATTAATACTCCGGCAGGGGTCAAAGGTGACCAAGTATTAATAATACTCATCTGCTAGCAGAGCCGTGACTCGGCATTAATACTCCGGCAGGGGTCAAAGGTGACTCGGTATTAATGCTATTCACTCTGCTAGCAGAGCCGTGACTCGGCATTAATACTCCGGCAGGGGTCAAAGGTGACTCAGTATTAATACTACTCATCTGCTAGCAGAGCCGTGACTCGGCATTAATACTCCGGCAGGGGTCAAAGGTGACTCAGTATTAATACTACTCATCTGCTAGCAGAGCCGTGACTCGGCATTAATACTCCGGCAGGGGTCAAAGGTGACTCAGTATTAATACTACTCATCTGCTAGCAGAGCCGTGACTCGGCATTAATACTCCGGCAGGGGTCAAAGGTGACTCAGTATTAATACTACTCATCTGCTAGCAGAGCCGTGACTCGGCATTAATACTCCGGCAGGGGTCAAAGGTGACTCAGTATTAATACTACTCATCTGCTAGCAGAGCCGTGACTCGGCATTAATACTCCGGCAGGGGTCAAAGGTGACTCAGTATTAATACTACTCATCTGCTAGCAGAGCCGTGACTCGGCATTAATACTCCGGCAGGGGTCAAAGGTGACTCAGTATTAATAATACTCTGCTAGCAGAGCCGTGACGCGGCATTAGTACTCCGGCAGGGGTCAAAGGTGACTCAGTATTAATAATACTCTGCTAGCAGAGCCGTGACTCGGCATTAATACTCTGGAAGGGGTTAAAGGTACTCGGTATTAATACTACTCACTCTGCTAGCAGAGCCGTGACTCGGCATTAATACTCTGGCAGGGGTCAAAGGTGACTCAGTATTAATACTACTCTGCTAGCAGAGCCGTGACTCGGGATTAATACTCTGGCAGGGGTCAAAGGTGACTCAGTATTAATAATACTCTGCTAGCAGAGCCATGACTCGGCATTAATTCTCCGGCAGGGGTCAAAGGTGGCTCAGTATTAATACTACTCATCTGCTAGCAGAGCCATGACTCGGTATTAATACTCCGGCAGGGGTCAAAAGTGACTCAATATTAATAATACTCTGCTAGCAGAGCCGTGAATTGGCATTAATACTCCAGCAGGGGTCAAAGGTGACTCAGTATTAATAATACTCTGCTAGCAGAGCCGTGACTCGGCATTAATACTCCGGAAGGGGTCAAAGGTGACTCAGTATTAATAATACTCTGCTAGCAGAGCCGTGACTCGGCATTAATACTCCGGCAGGGGTCAAAGGTGACTCAGTATTAATAATACTCTGCTAGCAGAGCCGTGACGCGGCATTAGTACTCCGGCAGGGGTCAAAGGTGACTCAGTATTAATAATACTCTGCTAGCAGAGCCGTGACTCGGCATTAATACTCTGGAAGGGGTTAAAGGTACTCGGTATTAATACTACTCACTCTGCTAGCAGAGCCGTGACTCGGCATTAATACTCTGGCAGGGGTCAAAGGTGACTCAGTATTAATACTACTCTGCTAGCAGAGCCGTGACTCGGGATTAATACTCTGGCAGGGGTCAAAGGTGACTCAGTATTAATAATACTCTGCTAGCAGAGCCATGACTCGGCATTAATTCTCCGGCAGGGGTCAAAGGTGGCTCAGTATTAATACTACTCATCTGCTAGCAGAGCCATGACTCGGTATTAATACTCCGGCAGGGGTCAAAAGTGACTCAATATTAATAATACTCTGCTAGCAGAGCCGTGAATTGGCATTAATACTCCAGCAGGGGTCAAAGGTGACTCAGTATTAATAATACTCTGCTAGCAGAGCCGTGACGCGGCATTAGTACTCCGGCAGGGGTCAAAGGTGACTCAGTATTAATAATACTCTGCTAGCAGAGCCGTGACTCGGCATTAATACTCCGGCAGGGGTCAAAGGTGACTCAGTATTAATACTACTCATCTGCTTGCAGAGCCGCGACTCGGCATTAATACTCCGGCAGGGGTCAAAGGTGACTCAGTATTAATACTACTCATCTGCTAGCAGAGCTGTGACTCGGCATTAATACTCCGGCAGGGGTCAAAGGTGACTCAGTATTAATAATACTCTGCTAGCAGAGCCGTGACTCGGCATTAATACTCCGGCAGGGGTCAAAGGTGACTCAGTATTAATAATACTCTGCTAGCAGAGCCGTGACTCGGCATTAATACTCCGGCAGGGGTCAAAGGTGACTCAGTATTAATAATACTCACTCTGCTAGCAGAGCCGTGACTCGGCATTAATACTTTGGAAGGGGTCAAAGGTGACTCGGTATTAATAATACTCTGCTAGCAGAGCCGTGACTCGGCATTAATACTCCGGCAGGGGTCAAAGCTGACTCAGCATTAATACTACTCATCTGCTTGCAGAGCAGCGACTCGGCATTAATACTCCGGCAGGGGTCAAAGGTGACTCAGTATTAATAATACTCTGCTAGCAGAGCCGTAACTCGGCATTAATACTCCGGCAGGGGTCAAAGGTGACTCAGTATTAATACTACTCATCTGCTAGCAGAGCTGTGACTCGGCATTAATACTCCGGCAGGGGTCAAAGGTGACTCAGTATTAATAATACTCTGCTAGCAGAGCCGTGACTCGGCATTAATACTCCGGCAGGGGTCAAAGGTGACTCAGTATTAATAATACTCTGCTAGCAGAGCCGTGACTCGGCATTAATACTCCGGCAGGGGTCAAAGGTGACTCAGTATTAATACTACTCATCTGCTAGCAGAGCCGTGACTCGGCATTAATACTCCGGCAGGGGTCAAAGGTGACTCAGTATTAATACTACTCATCTGCTAGCAGAGCCGTGACTCGGCATTAATACTCCGGCAGGGGTCAAAGGTGACTCAGTATTAATACTACTCATCTGCTAGCAGAGCCGTGACTCGGCATTAATACTCCGGCAGGGGTCAAAGCTGACTCAGTATTAATACTACTCATCTGCTAGCAGAGCAGCGACTCTGCATTAATACTCCGGCAGGGGTCAAAGGTGACTCAGTATTAATACTACTCATCTGCTAGCAGAGCCGTGACTCGGCATTAATACTCCGGCAGGGGTCAAAGGTGACTCAATATTAATAATACTCATCTGCTAGCAGAGCCGTGACTCGGCATTAATACTCCGGCAGGGGTCAAAGGTGACTCAGTATTAATACTACTCATCTGCTTGCAGAGCCGCGACTCGGCATTAATACTCCGGCAGGGGTCAAAGGTGACTCAGTATTAATACTACTCATCTGCTAGCAGAGCCGTGACTCGGCATTAATACTCCGGCAGGGGTCAAAGGTGACCAAGTATTAATAATACTCATCTGCTAGCAGAGCCGTGACTCGGCATTAATACTCCGGCAGGGGTCAAAGGTGACTCGGTATTAATGCTATTCACTCTGCTAGCAGAGCCGTGACTCGGCATTAATACTCCGGCAGGGGTCAAAGGTGACTCAGTATTAATACTACTCATCTGCTAGCAGAGCCGTGACTCGGCATTAATACTCCGGCAGGGGTCAAAGGTGACTCAGTATTAATACTACTCATCTGCTAGCAGAGCCGTGACTCGGCATTAATACTCCGGCAGGGGTCAAAGGTGACTCAGTATTAATACTACTCATCTGCTAGCAGAGCCGTGACTCGGCATTAATACTCCGGCAGGGGTCAAAGGTGACTCAGTATTAATACTACTCATCTGCTAGCAGAGCCGTGACTCGGCATTAATACTCCGGCAGGGGTCAAAGGTGACTCAGTATTAATACTACTCATCTGCTAGCAGAGCCGTGACTCGGCATTAATACTCCGGCAGGGGTCAAAGGTGACTCAGTATTAATACTACTCATCTGCTAGCAGAGCCGTGACTCGGCATTAATACTCCGGCAGGGGTCAAAGGTGACTCAGTATTAATACTACTCATCTGCTAGCAGAGCCTTGACTCGGCATTAATACTCCGGCAGGGGTCAAAGGTGACTCAGTATTAATACTACTCATCTGCTAGCAGAGCCGTGACGCGGCATTAATACTCCGGCAGGGGTCAAAGGTGACTCAGTATTAATACTACTCATCTGCTAGCAGAGCCGTGACTCGGCATTAATACTCCGGCAGGGGTCAAAGGTGACTCAGTATTAATACTACTCATCTGCTAGCAGAGCCGTGACTCGGCATTAATACTCCGGCAGGGGTCAAAGGTGACTCAGTATTAATAATACTCTGCTAGCAGAGCCGTGACGCGGCATTAGTACTCCGGCAGGGGTCAAAGGTGACTCAGTATTAATAATACTCTGCTAGCAGAGCCGTGACTCGGCATTAATACTCTGGAAGGGGTTAAAGGTACTCGGTATTAATACTACTCACTCTGCTAGCAGAGCCGTGACTCGGCATTAATACTCTGGCAGGGGTCAAAGGTGACTCAGTATTAATACTACTCTGCTAGCAGAGCCGTGACTCGGGATTAATACTCTGGCAGGGGTCAAAGGTGACTCAGTATTAATAATACTCTGCTAGCAGAGCCATGACTCGGCATTAATTCTCCGGCAGGGGTCAAAGGTGGCTCAGTATTAATACTACTCATCTGCTAGCAGAGCCATGACTCGGTATTAATACTCCGGCAGGGGTCAAAAGTGACTCAATATTAATAATACTCTGCTAGCAGAGCCGTGAATTGGCATTAATACTCCAGCAGGGGTCAAAGGTGACTCAGTATTAATAATACTCTGCTAGCAGAGCCGTGACTCGGCATTAATACTCCGGAAGGGGTCAAAGGTGACTCAGTATTAATAATACTCTGCTAGCAGAGCCGTGACTCGGCATTAATACTCCGGCAGGGGTCAAAGGTGACTCAGTATTAATAATACTCTGCTAGCAGAGCCGTGACGCGGCATTAGTACTCCGGCAGGGGTCAAAGGTGACTCAGTATTAATAATACTCTGCTAGCAGAGCCGTGACTCGGCATTAATACTCTGGAAGGGGTTAAAGGTACTCGGTATTAATACTACTCACTCTGCTAGCAGAGCCGTGACTCGGCATTAATACTCTGGCAGGGGTCAAAGGTGACTCAGTATTAATACTACTCTGCTAGCAGAGCCGTGACTCGGGATTAATACTCTGGCAGGGGTCAAAGGTGACTCAGTATTAATAATACTCTGCTAGCAGAGCCATGACTCGGCATTAATTCTCCGGCAGGGGTCAAAGGTGGCTCAGTATTAATACTACTCATCTGCTAGCAGAGCCATGACTCGGTATTAATACTCCGGCAGGGGTCAAAAGTGACTCAATATTAATAATACTCTGCTAGCAGAGCCGTGAATTGGCATTAATACTCCAGCAGGGGTCAAAGGTGACTCAGTATTAATAATACTCTGCTAGCAGAGCCGTGACGCGGCATTAGTACTCCGGCAGGGGTCAAAGGTGACTCAGTATTAATAATACTCTGCTAGCAGAGCCGTGACTCGGCATTAATACTCCGGCAGGGGTCAAAGGTGACTCAGTATTAATACTACTCATCTGCTTGCAGAGCCGCGACTCGGCATTAATACTCCGGCAGGGGTCAAAGGTGACTCAGTATTAATACTACTCATCTGCTAGCAGAGCTGTGACTCGGCATTAATACTCCGGCAGGGGTCAAAGGTGACTCAGTATTAATAATACTCTGCTAGCAGAGCCGTGACTCGGCATTAATACTCCGGCAGGGGTCAAAGGTGACTCAGTATTAATAATACTCTGCTAGCAGAGCCGTGACTCGGCATTAATACTCCGGCAGGGGTCAAAGGTGACTCAGTATTAATAATACTCACTCTGCTAGCAGAGCCGTGACTCGGCATTAATACTTTGGAAGGGGTCAAAGGTGACTCGGTATTAATAATACTCTGCTAGCAGAGCCGTGACTCGGCATTAATACTCCGGCAGGGGTCAAAGCTGACTCAGCATTAATACTACTCATCTGCTTGCAGAGCAGCGACTCGGCATTAATACTCCGGCAGGGGTCAAAGGTGACTCAGTATTAATAATACTCTGCTAGCAGAGCCGTAACTCGGCATTAATACTCCGGCAGGGGTCAAAGGTGACTCAGCATTAATAATACTCTGTTAGCAGAGCCGGTCAAAGGTGACCCGGTATTAATAATACTCTGCTAGCAGAGCCGTGACTCAGCATTAATACTCCGGCAGGGGTCAAAGGTGACTCAGTATTAATACTACTCATCTGCTAGCAGAGCCGTGACTCGGCATTAATACTCCGGCAGGGGTCAAAGGTGACCCGGTATTAATAATACTCTGCTAGCAGAGCCGTGACTCGGGATTAATACTCCAGCAGGGGCAAAGGTGACTCAGTATTAATACTACTCTGCTAGCAAAGCCGTGACTCGGCATTAATACTCCGGGAGGGTTCAAAGGTGACTCAGTATTAATACTACTCATCTGCTAGCAGAGCCGTGACTCGGCATTAATACTCCGGCAGGGGTCAAAGCTGACCTGGTATTATTACTACTCACTCTGCTAGCAGAGCCGTGACTCGGCATTAATACTCCGGCAGGGGTCAAAGGTGACTCAGTATTAATACTACTCATCTGCTAGCAGAGCCGTGACTCGGCATTAATACTCCGGCAGGGGTCAAAGGTGACTCAGTATTAATAATACTCATCTGCTAGCAGAGCCGTGACTCGGCATTAATACTCCGGCAGGGGTCAAAGGTGACTCAGTATTAATACTACTCATCTGCTAGCAGAGCCGTGACTCGGCATTAATACTCCGGCAGGGGTCAAAGGTGACTCAGTATTAATAATACTCATCTGCTAGCAGAGCCGTGACTCGGCATTAATACTCCGGCAGGGGTCAAAGCTGACCTGGTATTATTACTACTCACTCTGCTAGCAGAGCCGTGACTCGGCATTAATACTCCGGCAGGGGTCAAAGGTGACTCAGTATTAATAATACTCTGCTAGCAGAGCCGTGACTCGGCATTAATACTCCGGCAGGGGTCAAAGGTGACTCAGTATTAATAATACTCTGCTAGCAGAGCCGTGACTCGGCATTAATACTCTGGCAGGGGTCAAAGGTGACTCAGTATTAATAATACTCTGCTAGCAGAGCCGTGACTCGGCATTAATACTCCGGCAGGGGTCAAAGGTGACTCAGTATTAATAATACTCTGCTAGCAGAGCCGTGACTCGGCATTAATACTCCGGCAGGGGTCAAAGGTGACTCAGTATTAATAATACTCTGCTAGCAGAGCCGTGACTCGGCATTAATACTCCAGCAGGGGTCAAAGGTGACTCAGTATTAATAATACTCTGCTAGCAGAGCCGTGACTCGGCATTAATACTCCGGCAGGGGTCAAAGGTGACTCAGTATTAATAATACTCTGCTAGCAGAGCCGTGACTCGGCATTAATACTCCGGCAGGGGCCAAAGGTGACTCAGTATTAATACTACTCATCTGCTAGCAGAGCCGTGACTCGGCATTAATACTCCGGCAGGGGTCAAAGGTGACTCAGTATTAATAATACTCTGCTAGCAGAGCCTTGACTCGGCATTAATACTCCGGCAGGGGTCAAAGGTGACTCAGTATTAATACTACTCATATGCTAGCAGAGCCGTGACTCGGCATTAATACTCCGGCAGGGGTCAAAGGTGACTCAGTATTAATAATACTCTGCTAGCAGAGCCTTGACTCGGCATTAATACTCCGGCAGGGGTCAAAGGTGACTCAGTATTAATAATACTCTGCTAGCAGAGCCGTGACTCGGCATTAATACTCCGGCAGGGGTCAAAGGTGACTCAGTATTAATACTACTCATATGCTAGCAGAGCCGTGACTCGGCATTAATACTCCGGCAGGGGTCAAAGGTGACTCAGTATTAATAATACTCTGCTAGCAGAGCCGTGACTCGGCATTAATACTCCGGCAGGGGTCAAAGGTGACTCGGTATTAATAATACTCTGCTAGCAGAGCCGTGACTCGGCATTAATACTCTGGCAGGGGTCAAAGGTGACTCGGCATTAATACTCCGGCAGGGGTCAAAGGTGACTCAGTATTAATAATACTCTGCTAGCAGAGCCGTGACTCGGCATTAATACTCCGGCAGGGGTCAAAGGTGACTCGGTATTAATAATACTCTGCTAGCAGAGCCGTGACTCGGCATTAATACTCCGGCAGGGGTCAAAGGTGACTCGGTATTAATAATACTCTGCTAGCAGAGCCATGACTCAGCATTAATACTCAGCATTAATACTCCGGCAGGGGTCACAGGTGACTCAGTATAATAATACTCTGCTAGCAGAGCCGTGACTCAGCATTAATACTCCGGCAGGGGTCAAAGGTGACTCAGCATTAATACTACTCATCTGCTAGCAGAGCCGTGACTCGGCATTAATACTCCGGCAGGGGTCAAAGGTGACTCAGTATTAATACTACTCATCTGCTAGCAGAGCCGTGACTCGGCATTAATACTCCGGCAGGGGTCAAAGGTGACTCAGTATTAATACTCCAGCAGGGGTCAAAGGTGACTCAGTATTAATAATACTTTGCTAGCAGAGCCGTGACTCGGCATTAATACTCTGGCAGGGGTCAAAGGTGACTCAGTATTAATAATACTCTGCTAGCAGAGCCGTGACTCGGCATTAATACTCCGGCAGGGGTCAAAGCTGACTCAGCATTAATACTCCGGCAGGGGTCAAAGGTGACTCAGTATTAATAATACTCACTCTGCTAGCAGAGCCGTGACTCGGCATTAATACTCCGGCAGGGGTCAAAGATGACTCAGTATTAATACTACTCATCTGCTAGCAGAGCCGTGACTCGGCATTAATACTCCGGCAGGGGTCAAAGGTGACTCAGTATTAATAATACTCTGCTAGCAGAGCCGTGACTCGGCATTAATACTCCGGCAGGGGTCAAAGGTGAATCGGTATTAATAATACTCTGCTAGCAGAGCCGTGACTCGGCATTAATACTCCGGCAGCATTCAAAGGTGACTCAGTATTAATAATACTCTGCTAGCAGAGCCGTGACTCGGCATTAATACTCTGGCAGGGGTCAAAGGTGACCCAGTATTAATACTACTCATCTGCTAGCAGATCCTTGACTCGGCATTAATACACAGCATTAATACTCTGGCAGGGGTCAAAGGTGACTCAGCATTAATAATACTCTGCTAGCAGAGCCGTGACTCGGTATTAATACTACTCACTCTGCTAGCAGAGACGTGACTCGGCATTAATACTCCGGCAGGGGTCAAAGGTGACTCAGTATTAATAATACTCACTCTGCTAGCAGAGCCGTGACTCGGTATTAATACTCTGGCAGGGGTCAAAGGTGACTCAGTATTAGTAATACTCTGCTACCAGAGCCGTGACTCGGCATTAATACTGTGACAGGGGTCAAAGGTGACTCAGTATTAATACTACTCATCTGCTAGCAGAGCCGTGACTCGGCATTAATACTCCGGCAGGGGTCAAAGGTGACTCAGTATTAATAATACTCTGCTAGCAGAGCCGTGACTCGGCATTAATACTCCGGCAGGGGTCAAAGGTGAACCGGTATTAATACTACTCATCTGCTAGCAGAGCCGTGACTCGGCATTAATACTACGGCAGGGGTCAAAGCTGACTCAGCATTAATAATACTCTGCTAGCAGAGCTGTGACTCGGCATTAATACTCCGGCAGGGGTCAAAGGTGACTCAGTATTATTAATACTCTGCTAGCAGAGCCGTGACTCGGCATTAATACTCCGGCAGGGGTCAAAGGTGACTCGGTATTAATAATACTCTGCTAGCAGAGCCATGACTCAGCATTAATACTCTGGCAGGTGTCAAAGGTGACTCAGTATTAATAATACTCTGCTAGCAGAGACATGACTCAGCATTAATACTCCGGCAGGGGTCAAAGGTGACTCAGTATTAATACTACTCTGCTAGCAGAGCCGTGACTCGGCATTAATACTCCGGCAGGGGTCAAAGGTGACTCAGTATTAATAATACTCTGCTAGCAGAGACATGACTCAGCATTAATACTCCGGCAGGGGTCAAAGGTGACTCAGTATTAATACTACTCTGCTAGCAGAGCCGTGACTCGGCATTAATACTCCGGCAGGGGTCAAAGGTGACTCGGTATTAATAATACTCTGCTAGCAGAGACATGACTCAGCATTAATACTCCGGCAGGGGTCAAAGGTGACTCAGTATTAATACTACTCTGCTAGCAGAGCCGTGACTCGGCATTAATACTCCGGCAGGGGTCAAAGGTGACTCGGCATTAATAATACTCTGCTAGCAGAGACATGACTCAGCATTAATACTCCGGCAGGTGTCAAAGGTGACTCAGTATTAATAATACTCTGCTAGCAGAGACATGACTCAGCATTAATACTCCGGCAGGGGTCAAAGGTGACTCAGTATTAATACTCCGACAGGGGTCAAAGGTGACTCAGTATTAATAATACTCCGTGACTTGGCATTAATACTCCGGCAGGGGTCAAAGGTGACTCAGTATTAATACTCTGGCAGGTGTCAAAGGTGACTCAGTATTAATAATACTCTGCTAGCAGAGCCGTGACTCGGCATCAATACTCCGGCAGGGGTCAAAGCTGACTCAGTATTAATAATACTCTGCTAGCAGAGCCGCGACTCGGCATTAATACTCCGGCAGGGGTCAAAGGTGACTCAGTATTAATACTACTCATCTGCTAGCAGAGCCGTGACTCGGCATTAATACTCCGGCAGGGGTTAAAGGTGACTCAGTATTAATAATACTCTGCTAGCAGAGCCGTGACGCGGCATTAGTACTCCGGCAGGGGTCAAAGGTGACTTAGTATTAATAATACTCTGCTAGCAGAGCCGTGACTCGGCATTAATACTCCGGAAGGGGTCAAAGGTGACTCAGTATTAATAATACTCTGCTAGCAGAGCCGTGACTCGGCATTAATACTCCGGCAGGGGTCAAAGGTGACTCAGTATTAATAATACTCTGCTAGCAGAGCCGTGACGCGGCATTAGTACTCCGGCAGGGGTCAAAGGTGACTCAGTATTAATAATACTCTGCTAGCAGAGCCGTGACTCGGCATTAATACTCTGGAAGGGGTTAAAGGTACTCGGTATTAATACTACTCACTCTGCTAGCAGAGCCGTGACTCGGCATTAATACTCTGGCAGGGGTCAAAGGTGACTCAGTATTAATACTACTCTGCTAGCAGAGCCGTGACTCGGGATTAATACTCTGGCAGGGGTCAAAGGTGACTCAGTATTAATAATACTCTGCTAGCAGAGCCATGACTCGGCATTAATTCTCCGGCAGGGGTCAAAGGTGGCTCAGTATTAATACTACTCATCTGCTAGCAGAGCCATGACTCGGTATTAATACTCCGGCAGGGGTCAAAAGTGACTCAATATTAATAATACTCTGCTAGCAGAGCCGTGAATTGGCATTAATACTCCAGCAGGGGTCAAAGGTGACTCAGTATTAATAATACTCTGCTAGCAGAGCCGTGACGCGGCATTAGTACTCCGGCAGGGGTCAAAGGTGACTCAGTATTAATAATACTCTGCTAGCAGAGCCGTGACTCGGCATTAATACTCCGGCAGGGGTCAAAGGTGACTCAGTATTAATACTACTCATCTGCTTGCAGAGCCGCGACTCGGCATTAATACTCCGGCAGGGGTCAAAGGTGACTCAGTATTAATACTACTCATCTGCTAGCAGAGCTGTGACTCGGCATTAATACTCCGGCAGGGGTCAAAGGTGACTCAGTATTAATAATACTCTGCTAGCAGAGCCGTGACTCGGCATTAATACTCCGGCAGGGGTCAAAGGTGACTCAGTATTAATAATACTCTGCTAGCAGAGCCGTGACTCGGCATTAATACTCCGGCAGGGGTCAAAGGTGACTCAGTATTAATAATACTCACTCTGCTAGCAGAGCCGTGACTCGGCATTAATACTTTGGAAGGGGTCAAAGGTGACTCGGTATTAATAATACTCTGCTAGCAGAGCCGTGACTCGGCATTAATACTCCGGCAGGGGTCAAAGCTGACTCAGCATTAATACTACTCATCTGCTTGCAGAGCAGCGACTCGGCATTAATACTCCGGCAGGGGTCAAAGGTGACTCAGTATTAATAATACTCTGCTAGCAGAGCCGTAACTCGGCATTAATACTCCGGCAGGGGTCAAAGGTGACTCAGCATTAATAATACTCTGTTAGCAGAGCCGGTCAAAGGTGACCCGGTATTAATAATACTCTGCTAGCAGAGCCGTGACTCAGCATTAATACTCCGGCAGGGGTCAAAGGTGACTCAGTATTAATACTACTCATCTGCTAGCAGAGCCGTGACTCGGCATTAATACTCCGGCAGGGGTCAAAGGTGACCCGGTATTAATAATACTCTGCTAGCAGAGCCGTGACTCGGGATTAATACTCCAGCAGGGGCAAAGGTGACTCAGTATTAATACTACTCTGCTAGCAAAGCCGTGACTCGGCATTAATACTCCGGGAGGGTTCAAAGGTGACTCAGTATTAATACTACTCATCTGCTAGCAGAGCCGTGACTCGGCATTAATACTCCGGCAGGGGTCAAAGCTGACCTGGTATTATTACTACTCACTCTGCTAGCAGAGCCGTGACTTGGCATTAATACTCCGGCAGGGGTCAAAGCTGACCAAGTATTAATAATACTCTGCTAGCAGAGCCGTGACTCGGCATTAATACTCCGGCAGGGGTCAAAGGTGACCCGGTATTAATAATACTCTGCTAGCAGAGCTGTGACTCGGCATTAATACTCCGGCAGGGGTCAAAGGTGGCTCAGTATTAATACTACTCATCTGCTAGCAGAGCCGTGACTCGGCATTAATACTCCGGCAGGGGTCAAAGGTGACTCGGCATTAATACTCCGGCAGGGGTCAAAGGTGACTCAGTATTAATACTACTCATCTGCTAGCAGAGCCGTGACTCGGCATTAATACTCCGGCAGGGGTCAAAGGTGACTCAGTATTAATAATACTCATCTGCTAGCAGAGCCGTGACTCGGCATTAATACTCCGGCAGGGGTCAAAGCTGACCTGGTATTATTACTACTCACTCTGCTAGCAGAGCCGTGACTCGGCATTAATACTCCGGCAGGGGTCAAAGGTGACTCAGTATTAATAATACTCATCTGCTAGCAGAGCCGTGACTCGGCATTAATACTCCGTCAGGGGTCAAAGGTGACTCAGTATTAATACTACTCATCTGCTAGCAGAGCCGTGACTCGGCATTAATACTCCGGCAGGGGTCAAAGGTGACTCAGTATTAATAATACTCATCTGCTAGCAGAGACGTGACTCGGCATTAATACTCCGGCAGGGGTCAAAGGTGACTCAGTTTTAAAACTACTCATCTGCTAGCAGAGCCCTGACTCGGCATTAATACTCCGGCAGGGGTCAAAGGTGACTCGGTATTAATGCTATTCACTCTGCTAGCAGAGCCGTGACTCGGCATTAATACTCTGGCAGGGGTCAAAGGTGACTCAGTATTTATACTACTCATCTGCTAGCAGAGCCGTGACTCGGCATTAATACTCCGGCAGGGGTCAAAGGTGACTCAGTATTAATACTACTCATCTGCTAGCAGAGCCGTGACTCGGCATTAATACTCCGGCAGGGGTCAAAGGTGACTCAGTATTAATACTACTCATCTGCTAGCAGAGCCGTGACTCGGCATTAATACTCCGGCAGGGGTCAAAGGTGACTCAGTATTAATACTACTCATCTGCTAGCAGAGCCGTGACTCGGCATTAATACTCCGGCAGGGGTCAAAGGTGACTCAGTATTAATACTACTCATCTGCTAGCAGAGCCGTGACTCGGCATTAATACTCCGGCAGGGGTCAAAGGTGACTCAGTATTAATACTACTCATCTGCTAGCAGAGCCGTGACTCGGCATTAATACTCCGGCAGGGGTCAAAGGTGACTCAGTATTAATACTACTCATCTGCTAGCAGAGCCGTGACTCGGCATTAATACTCCGGCAGGGGTCAAAGCTGACTCAGTATTAATACTACTCATCTGCTAGCAGAGCAGCGACTCTGCATTAATACTCCGGCAGGGGTCAAAGGTGACTCAGTATTAATACTACTCATCTGCTAGCAGAGCCGTGACTCGGCATTAATACTCCGGCAGGGGTCAAAGGTGACTCAATATTAATAATACTCATCTGCTAGCAGAGCCGTGACTCGGCATTAATACTCCGGCAGGGGTCAAAGGTGACTCAGTATTAATACTACTCATCTGCTTGCAGAGCCGCGACTCGGCATTAATACTCCGGCAGGGGTCAAAGGTGACTCAGTATTAATACTACTCATCTGCTAGCAGAGCCGTGACTCGGCATTAATACTCCGGCAGGGGTCAAAGGTGACCAAGTATTAATAATACTCATCTGCTAGCAGAGCCGTGACTCGGCATTAATACTCCGGCAGGGGTCAAAGGTGACTCGGTATTAATGCTATTCACTCTGCTAGCAGAGCCGTGACTCGGCATTAATACTCCGGCAGGGGTCAAAGGTGACTCAGTATTAATACTACTCATCTGCTAGCAGAGCCGTGACTCGGCATTAATACTCCGGCAGGGGTCAAAGGTGACTCAGTATTAATACTACTCATCTGCTAGCAGAGCCGTGACTCGGCATTAATACTCCGGCAGGGGTCAAAGGTGACTCAGTATTAATACTACTCATCTGCTAGCAGAGCCGTGACTCGGCATTAATACTCCGGCAGGGGTCAAAGGTGACTCAGTATTAATACTACTCATCTGCTAGCAGAGCCGTGACTCGGCATTAATACTCCGGCAGGGGTCAAAGGTGACTCAGTATTAATACTACTCATCTGCTAGCAGAGCCGTGACTCGGCATTAATACTCCGGCAGGGGTCAAAGGTGACTCAGTATTAATACTACTCATCTGCTAGCAGAGCCGTGACTCGGCATTAATACTCCGGCAGGGGTCAAAGGTGACTCAGTATTAATAATACTCTGCTAGCAGAGCCGTGACGCGGCATTAGTACTCCGGCAGGGGTCAAAGGTGACTCAGTATTAATAATACTCTGCTAGCAGAGCCGTGACTCGGCATTAATACTCTGGAAGGGGTTAAAGGTACTCGGTATTAATACTACTCACTCTGCTAGCAGAGCCGTGACTCGGCATTAATACTCTGGCAGGGGTCAAAGGTGACTCAGTATTAATACTACTCTGCTAGCAGAGCCGTGACTCGGGATTAATACTCTGGCAGGGGTCAAAGGTGACTCAGTATTAATAATACTCTGCTAGCAGAGCCATGACTCGGCATTAATTCTCCGGCAGGGGTCAAAGGTGGCTCAGTATTAATACTACTCATCTGCTAGCAGAGCCATGACTCGGTATTAATACTCCGGCAGGGGTCAAAAGTGACTCAATATTAATAATACTCTGCTAGCAGAGCCGTGAATTGGCATTAATACTCCAGCAGGGGTCAAAGGTGACTCAGTATTAATAATACTCTGCTAGCAGAGCCGTGACTCGGCATTAATACTCCGGAAGGGGTCAAAGGTGACTCAGTATTAATAATACTCTGCTAGCAGAGCCGTGACTCGGCATTAATACTCCGGCAGGGGTCAAAGGTGACTCAGTATTAATAATACTCTGCTAGCAGAGCCGTGACGCGGCATTAGTACTCCGGCAGGGGTCAAAGGTGACTCAGTATTAATAATACTCTGCTAGCAGAGCCGTGACTCGGCATTAATACTCTGGAAGGGGTTAAAGGTACTCGGTATTAATACTACTCACTCTGCTAGCAGAGCCGTGACTCGGCATTAATACTCTGGCAGGGGTCAAAGGTGACTCAGTATTAATACTACTCTGCTAGCAGAGCCGTGACTCGGGATTAATACTCTGGCAGGGGTCAAAGGTGACTCAGTATTAATAATACTCTGCTAGCAGAGCCATGACTCGGCATTAATTCTCCGGCAGGGGTCAAAGGTGGCTCAGTATTAATACTACTCATCTGCTAGCAGAGCCATGACTCGGTATTAATACTCCGGCAGGGGTCAAAAGTGACTCAATATTAATAATACTCTGCTAGCAGAGCCGTGAATTGGCATTAATACTCCAGCAGGGGTCAAAGGTGACTCAGTATTAATAATACTCTGCTAGCAGAGCCGTGACGCGGCATTAGTACTCCGGCAGGGGTCAAAGGTGACTCAGTATTAATAATACTCTGCTAGCAGAGCCGTGACTCGGCATTAATACTCCGGCAGGGGTCAAAGGTGACTCAGTATTAATACTACTCATCTGCTTGCAGAGCCGCGACTCGGCATTAATACTCCGGCAGGGGTCAAAGGTGACTCAGTATTAATACTACTCATCTGCTAGCAGAGCTGTGACTCGGCATTAATACTCCGGCAGGGGTCAAAGGTGACTCAGTATTAATAATACTCTGCTAGCAGAGCCGTGACTCGGCATTAATACTCCGGCAGGGGTCAAAGGTGACTCAGTATTAATAATACTCTGCTAGCAGAGCCGTGACTCGGCATTAATACTCCGGCAGGGGTCAAAGGTGACTCAGTATTAATAATACTCACTCTGCTAGCAGAGCCGTGACTCGGCATTAATACTTTGGAAGGGGTCAAAGGTGACTCGGTATTAATAATACTCTGCTAGCAGAGCCGTGACTCGGCATTAATACTCCGGCAGGGGTCAAAGCTGACTCAGCATTAATACTACTCATCTGCTTGCAGAGCAGCGACTCGGCATTAATACTCCGGCAGGGGTCAAAGGTGACTCAGTATTAATAATACTCTGCTAGCAGAGCCGTAACTCGGCATTAATACTCCGGCAGGGGTCAAAGGTGACTCAGTATTAATACTACTCATCTGCTAGCAGAGCTGTGACTCGGCATTAATACTCCGGCAGGGGTCAAAGGTGACTCAGTATTAATAATACTCTGCTAGCAGAGCCGTGACTCGGCATTAATACTCCGGCAGGGGTCAAAGGTGACTCAGTATTAATAATACTCTGCTAGCAGAGCCGTGACTCGGCATTAATACTCCGGCAGGGGTCAAAGGTGACTCAGTATTAATACTACTCATCTGCTAGCAGAGCCGTGACTCGGCATTAATACTCCGGCAGGGGTCAAAGGTGACTCAGTATTAATACTTCTCATCTGCTAGCAGAGCCGTGACTCGGCATTAATACTCCGGCAGGGGTCAAAGGTGACTCAGTATTAATACTACTCATCTGCTAGCAGAGCCGTGACTCGGCATTAATACTCCGGCAGGGGTCAAAGCTGACTCAGTATTAATACTACTCATCTGCTAGCAGAGCAGCGACTCTGCATTAATACTCCGGCAGGGGTCAAAGGTGACTCAGTATTAATACTACTCATCTGCTAGCAGAGCCGTGACTCGGCATTAATACTCCGGCAGGGGTCAAAGGTGACTCAATATTAATAATACTCATCTGCTAGCAGAGCCGTGACTCGGCATTAATACTCCGGCAGGGGTCAAAGGTGACTCAGTATTAATACTACTCATCTGCTTGCAGAGCCGCGACTCGGCATTAATACTCCGGCAGGGGTCAAAGGTGACTCAGTATTAATACTACTCATCTGCTAGCAGAGCCGTGACTCGGCATTAATACTCCGGCAGGGGTCAAAGGTGACCAAGTATTAATAACACTCATCTGCTAGCAGAGCCGTGACTCGGCATTAATACTCCGGCAGGGGTCAAAGGTGACTCGGTATTAATGCTATTCACTCTGCTAGCAGAGCCGTGACTCGGCATTAATACTCCGGCAGGGGTCAAAGGTGACTCAGTATTAATACTACTCATCTGCTAGCAGAGCCGTGACTCGGCATTAATACTCCGGCAGGGGTCAAAGGTGACTCAGTATTAATACTACTCATCTGCTAGCAGAGCCGTGACTCGGCATTAATACTCCGGCAGGGGTCAAAGGTGACTCAGTATTAATACTACTCATCTGCTAGCAGAGCCGTGACTCGGCATTAATACTCCGGCAGGGGTCAAAGGTGACTCAGTATTAATACTACTCATCTGCTAGCAGAGCCGTGACTCGGCATTAATACTCCGGCAGGGGTCAAAGGTGACTCAGTATTAATACTACTCATCTGCTAGCAGAGCCGTGACTCGGCATTAATACTCCGGCAGGGGTCAAAGGTGACTCAGTATTAATACTACTCATCTGCTAGCAGAGCCGTGACTCGGCATTAATACTCCGGCAGGGGTCAAAGGTGACTCAGTATTAATACTACTCATCTGCTAGCAGAGCCTTGACTCGGCATTAATACTCCGGCAGGGGTCAAAGGTGACTCAGTATTAATACTACTCATCTGCTAGCAGAGCCGTGACGCGGCATTAATACTCCGGCAGGGGTCAAAGGTGACTCAGTATTAATACTACTCATCTGCTAGCAGAGCCGTGACTCGGCATTAATACTCCGGCAGGGGTCAAAGGTGACTCAGTATTAATACTACTCATCTGCTAGCAGAGCCGTGACTCGGCATTAATACTCCGGCAGGGGTCAAAGGTGACTCAGTATTAATAATACTCTGCTAGCAGAGCCGTGACGCGGCATTAGTACTCCGGCAGGGGTCAAAGGTGACTCAGTATTAATAATACTCTGCTAGCAGAGCCGTGACTCGGCATTAATACTCTGGAAGGGGTTAAAGGTACTCGGTATTAATACTACTCACTCTGCTAGCAGAGCCGTGACTCGGCATTAATACTCTGGCAGGGGTCAAAGGTGACTCAGTATTAATACTACTCTGCTAGCAGAGCCGTGACTCGGGATTAATACTCTGGCAGGGGTCAAAGGTGACTCAGTATTAATAATACTCTGCTAGCAGAGCCATGACTCGGCATTAATTCTCCGGCAGGGGTCAAAGGTGGCTCAGTATTAATACTACTCATCTGCTAGCAGAGCCATGACTCGGTATTAATACTCCGGCAGGGGTCAAAAGTGACTCAATATTAATAATACTCTGCTAGCAGAGCCGTGAATTGGCATTAATACTCCAGCAGGGGTCAAAGGTGACTCAGTATTAATAATACTCTGCTAGCAGAGCCGTGACTCGGCATTAATACTCCGGAAGGGGTCAAAGGTGACTCAGTATTAATAATACTCTGCTAGCAGAGCCGTGACTCGGCATTAATACTCCGGCAGGGGTCAAAGGTGACTCAGTATTAATAATACTCTGCTAGCAGAGCCGTGACGCGGCATTAGTACTCCGGCAGGGGTCAAAGGTGACTCAGTATTAATAATACTCTGCTAGCAGAGCCGTGACTCGGCATTAATACTCTGGAAGGGGTTAAAGGTACTCGGTATTAATACTACTCACTCTGCTAGCAGAGCCGTGACTCGGCATTAATACTCTGGCAGGGGTCAAAGGTGACTCAGTATTAATACTACTCTGCTAGCAGAGCCGTGACTCGGGATTAATACTCTGGCAGGGGTCAAAGGTGACTCAGTATTAATAATACTCTGCTAGCAGAGCCATGACTCGGCATTAATTCTCCGGCAGGGGTCAAAGGTGGCTCAGTATTAATACTACTCATCTGCTAGCAGAGCCATGACTCGGTATTAATACTCCGGCAGGGGTCAAAAGTGACTCAATATTAATAATACTCTGCTAGCAGAGCCGTGAATTGGCATTAATACTCCAGCAGGGGTCAAAGGTGACTCAGTATTAATAATACTCTGCTAGCAGAGCCGTGACGCGGCATTAGTACTCCGGCAGGGGTCAAAGGTGACTCAGTATTAATAATACTCTGCTAGCAGAGCCGTGACTCGGCATTAATACTCCGGCAGGGGTCAAAGGTGACTCAGTATTAATACTACTCATCTGCTTGCAGAGCCGCGACTCGGCATTAATACTCCGGCAGGGGTCAAAGGTGACTCAGTATTAATACTACTCATCTGCTAGCAGAGCTGTGACTCGGCATTAATACTCCGGCAGGGGTCAAAGGTGACTCAGTATTAATAATACTCTGCTAGCAGAGCCGTGACTCGGCATTAATACTCCGGCAGGGGTCAAAGGTGACTCAGTATTAATAATACTCTGCTAGCAGAGCCGTGACTCGGCATTAATACTCCGGCAGGGGTCAAAGGTGACTCAGTATTAATAATACTCACTCTGCTAGCAGAGCCGTGACTCGGCATTAATACTTTGGAAGGGGTCAAAGGTGACTCGGTATTAATAATACTCTGCTAGCAGAGCCGTGACTCGGCATTAATACTCCGGCAGGGGTCAAAGCTGACTCAGCATTAATACTACTCATCTGCTTGCAGAGCAGCGACTCGGCATTAATACTCCGGCAGGGGTCAAAGGTGACTCAGTATTAATAATACTCTGCTAGCAGAGCCGTAACTCGGCATTAATACTCCGGCAGGGGTCAAAGGTGACTCAGCATTAATAATACTCTGTTAGCAGAGCCGGTCAAAGGTGACCCGGTATTAATAATACTCTGCTAGCAGAGCCGTGACTCAGCATTAATACTCCGGCAGGGGTCAAAGGTGACTCAGTATTAATACTACTCATCTGCTAGCAGAGCCGTGACTCGGCATTAATACTCCGGCAGGGGTCAAAGGTGACCCGGTATTAATAATACTCTGCTAGCAGAGCCGTGACTCGGGATTAATACTCCAGCAGGGGCAAAGGTGACTCAGTATTAATACTACTCTGCTAGCAAAGCCGTGACTCGGCATTAATACTCCGGGAGGGTTCAAAGGTGACTCAGTATTAATACTACTCATCTGCTAGCAGAGCCGTGACTCGGCATTAATACTCCGGCAGGGGTCAAAGCTGACCTGGTATTATTACTACTCACTCTGCTAGCAGAGCCGTGACTCGGCATTAATACTCCGGCAGGGGTCAAAGGTGACTCAGTATTAATACTACTCATCTGCTAGCAGAGCCGTGACTCGGCATTAATACTCCGGCAGGGGTCAAAGGTGACTCAGTATTAATAATACTCATCTGCTAGCAGAGCCGTGACTCGGCATTAATACTCCGGCAGGGGTCAAAGGTGACTCAGTATTAATACTACTCATCTGCTAGCAGAGCCGTGACTCGGCATTAATACTCCGGCAGGGGTCAAAGGTGACTCAGTATTAATAATACTCATCTGCTAGCAGAGCCGTGACTCGGCATTAATACTCCGGCAGGGGTCAAAGCTGACCTGGTATTATTACTACTCACTCTGCTAGCAGAGCCGTGACTCGGCATTAATACTCCGGCAGGGGTCAAAGGTGACTCAGTATTAATAATACTCATCTGCTAGCAGAGCCGTGACTCGGCATTAATACTCCGTCAGGGGTCAAAGGTGACTCAGTATTAATACTACTCATCTGCTAGCAGAGCCGTGACTCGGCATTAATACTCCGGCAGGGGTCAAAGGTGACTCAGTATTAATAATACTCATCTGCTAGCAGAGACGTGACTCGGCATTAATACTCCGGCAGGGGTCAAAGGTGACTCAGTTTTAAAACTACTCATCTGCTAGCAGAGCCCTGACTCGGCATTAATACTCCGGCAGGGGTCAAAGGTGACTCGGTATTAATGCTATTCACTCTGCTAGCAGAGCCGTGACTCGGCATTAATACTCTGGCAGGGGTCAAAGGTGACTCAGTATTTATACTACTCATCTGCTAGCAGAGCCGTGACTCGGCATTAATACTCCGGCAGGGGTCAAAGGTGACTCAGTATTAATACTACTCATCTGCTAGCAGAGCCGTGACTCGGCATTAATACTCCGGCAGGGGTCAAAGGTGACTCAGTATTAATACTACTCATCTGCTAGCAGAGCCGTGACTCGGCATTAATACTCCGGCAGGGGTCAAAGGTGACTCAGTATTAATACTACTCATCTGCTAGCAGAGCCGTGACTCGGCATTAATACTCCGGCAGGGGTCAAAGGTGACTCAGTATTAATACTACTCATCTGCTAGCAGAGCCGTGACTCGGCATTAATACTCCGGCAGGGGTCAAAGGTGACTCAGTATTAATACTACTCATCTGCTAGCAGAGCCGTGACTCGGCATTAATACTCCGGCAGGGGTCAAAGGTGACTCAGTATTAATACTACTCATCTGCTAGCAGAGCCGTGACTCGGCATTAATACTCCGGCAGGGGTCAAAGCTGACTCAGTATTAATACTACTCATCTGCTAGCAGAGCAGCGACTCTGCATTAATACTCCGGCAGGGGTCAAAGGTGACTCAGTATTAATACTACTCATCTGCTAGCAGAGCCGTGACTCGGCATTAATACTCCGGCAGGGGTCAAAGGTGACTCAATATTAATAATACTCATCTGCTAGCAGAGCCGTGACTCGGCATTAATACTCCGGCAGGGGTCAAAGGTGATTCAGTATTAATACTACTCATCTGCTTGCAGAGCCGCGACTCGGCATTAATACTCCGGCAGGGGTCAAAGGTGACTCAGTATTAATACTACTCATCTGCTAGCAGAGCCGTGACTCGGCATTAATACTCCGGCAGGGGTCAAAGGTGACCAAGTATTAATAATACTCATCTGCTAGCAGAGCCGTGACTCGGCATTAATACTCCGGCAGGGGTCAAAGGTGACTCGGTATTAATGCTATTCACTCTGCTAGCAGAGCCGTGACTCGGCATTAATACTCCGGCAGGGGTCAAAGGTGACTCAGTATTAATACTACTCATCTGCTAGCAGAGCCGTGACTCGGCATTAATACTCCGGCAGGGGTCAAAGGTGACTCAGTATTAATACTACTCATCTGCTAGCAGAGCCGTGACTCGGCATTAATACTCCGGCAGGGGTCAAAGGTGACTCAGTATTAATACTACTCATCTGCTAGCAGAGCCGTGACTCGGCATTAATACTCCGGCAGGGGTCAAAGGTGACTCAGTATTAATACTACTCATCTGCTAGCAGAGCCGTGACTCGGCATTAATACTCCGGCAGGGGTCAAAGGTGACTCAGTATTAATACTACTCATCTGCTAGCAGAGCCGTGACTCGGCATTAATACTCCGGCAGGGGTCAAAGGTGACTCAGTATTAATACTACTCATCTGCTAGCAGAGCCGTGACTCGGCATTAATACTCCGGCAGGGGTCAAAGCTGACTCAGTATTAATACTACTCATCTGCTAGCAGAGCAGCGACTCTGCATTAATACTCCGGCAGGGGTCAAAGGTGACTCAGTATTAATACTACTCATCTGCTAGCAGAGCCGTGACTCGGCATTAATACTCCGGCAGGGGTCAAAGGTGACTCAATATTAATAATACTCATCTGCTAGCAGAGCCGTGACTCGGCATTAATACTCCGGCAGGGGTCAAAGGTGACTCAGTATTAATACTACTCATCTGCTTGCAGAGCCGCGACTCGGCATTAATACTCCGGCAGGGGTCAAAGGTGACTCAGTATTAATACTACTCATCTGCTAGCAGAGCCGTGACTCGGCATTAATACTCCGGCAGGGGTCAAAGGTGACCAAGTATTAATAATACTCATCTGCTAGCAGAGCCGTGACTCGGCATTAATACTCCGGCAGGGGTCAAAGGTGACTCGGTATTAATGCTATTCACTCTGCTAGCAGAGCCGTGACTCGGCATTAATACTCCGGCAGGGGTCAAAGGTGACTCAGTATTAATACTACTCATCTGCTAGCAGAGCCGTGACTCGGCATTAATACTCCGGCAGGGGTCAAAGGTGACTCAGTATTAATAATACTCATCTGCTAGCAGAGCCGTGACTCGGCATTAATACTCCGGCAGGGGTCAAAGGTGACTCAGTATTAATACTACTCATCTGCTAGCAGAGCCGTGACTCGGCATTAATACTCCGGCAGGGGTCAAAGGTGACTCAGTATTAATAATACTCTGCTAGCAGAACCGTGACTCGGCGTTAATACTCCGGCAGGGGTCAAAGGTGACTCAGTATTAATACTACTCTGGTAGCAGAGCCGTGACTCGGCATTAATACTCCGGCATGGGTCAAAGGTGACTCAGTATTAATACTACTCTGCTAGCAGAGCCGTGACTCGGCATTAATACTCTGGCAGGGGTCAAAGGTGACTCAGTATTAATACTACTCATCTGCTAGCAGAGCCGTGACTCGGCATTAATACTCCGGCAGGGGTCAAAGGTGACTCAGTATTAATACTACTCATCTGCTAGCAGAGCAGCGACTCTGCATTAATACTCCGGCAGGGGTCAAAGGTGACTCAGTATTAATACTACTCATCTGCTAGCAGAGCCGTGACTCGGCATTAATACTCCGGCAGGGGTCAAAGGTGACTCAATATTAATAATACTCATCTGCTAGCAGAGCCGTGACTCGGCATTAATACTCCGGCAGGGGTCAAAGGTGACTCAGTATTAATACTACTCATCTGCTTGCAGAGCCGCGACTCGGCATTAATACTCCGGCAGGGGTCAAAGGTGACTCAGTATTAATACTACTCATCTGCTAGCAGAGCTGTGACTCGGCATTAATACTCCGGCAGGGGTCAAAGGTGACTCAGTATTAATACTACTCTGCTAGCAGAGCCGTGACTCGGCATTAATACTCCGGCAGGGGTCAAAGCTGACTCAGCATTAATACTCTGGCAGGGGTCAAAAGTGACTTAGTATTAATACTACTCTGCTAGCAGAGCCGTGACTCGGCATTAATACTCCGGCAGGGGTCAAAGGTGACTCAGTATTAATAATACTCTGCTAGCAGAGCCGTGACTCGGCATTAATACTCCGGCAGGGGTCAAAGCTGACTCAGCATTAATACTCTGGCAGGGGTCAAAAGTGACTTAGTATTAATACTACTCTGCTAGCAGAGCCGTGACTCGGCATTAATACTCCGGCAGGGGTCAAAGGTGACTCAGTATTAATAATACTCTGCTAGCAGAGCCGTGACTCGGCATTAATACTCCGGCAGGGGTCAAAGGTCACTCAGTATTAATAATACTCTGCTAGCCGAGCCGTGACTCGGCATTAATACTCCGGCAGGGGTCAAAGGTGACTCAGTATTAATAATACTCTGCTAGCAGAGCCGTGACTCGGCATTAATACTCCGGCAGGGGTCAAAGGTGACTCAGTATTAATAATACTCTGCTAGCAGAGCCGCGACTCGGCATTACTACTCCGGCAGGGGTCAAAGGTGATCGGTATTAATACTCTGGAAGGGGTCAAAGCTGACTCAGTATTAATAATATTCTGTTAGCAGAGCCGTGACTCGGCATTAATACTCCGGCAGGGGTCAAAGGTGACTCAGTATTAATAATACTCTGCTAGCAGAGCCGTGACTCGGCATTAATACTCCGGCAGGGGTCAATGGTGACTCAGTATTAATAATCCGGCAGGGGTCAAAGGTGACTCAGCATTAATAATACTCTGTTAGCTGAGCCGTGACTCGGCATTAATACTCCGGCACGGGTCAAAGGTGACTCAGCATTAATAATACTCTGCTAGCAGAGCCGTGACTCGGCATTAATACTCCGGCAGCGGTCAAAGGTGACTCAGTATTAATAATACTCTGCTAGCAGAGCCGTGACTCTGCATTAATACTCCAGCAGGGGTCAAAGGTGACCCGGTATTAATAATACTCTGCTAGCAGAGCCATGACTCGGCATTAATACTCAGCATTAATACTCCGGCAGGGGTCAAAGGTGACTCAGTATTAATAATACTCTGCTAGCAGAGCCGTGACTCGGCATTAATACTCCGGCAGGGGTCAAAGGTGACTCAGTATTAATAATACTCTGCTAGCAGAGCCGTGACTCGGCATTAATACTCCGTCAGGGGTCAAAGCTGACTCAGCATTAATACTCCGGCAGGGGTCAAAGGTGACTCAGTATTAATAATAGTCTGCTAGCAGAGCCGTGACTCGGCATTAATACTCCGTCAGGGGTCAAAGCTGACTCAGCATTAATACTCCGGCAGGGGTCAAAGGTGACTCAGTATTAATAATACTCATCTGCTAGCAGAGCTTTGACTCGGCATTAATACTCCAGCAGGGGTCAAAGGTGACTCAGTATTAATACTACTCATCTGCTAGCAGAGCCGTGACTCGGCATTAATACTCCGGCAGGGGTCAAAGGTGACTCAGTATTAATAATACTCTGCTAGCAGAGCCGTGACTCGGCATTAATACTCCGGCAGGGGTCAAAGGTGACTCAGCATTAATACTCCGGCAGGGGTCAAAGGTAACTCAGTATGAATAATACTCTGCTATCAGAGCCGTGACTCGGCATTAATACTCCGGCAGGGGTCAAAGGTGACTCAGTATTAATAATACTCTGCTAGCAGAGCCGTGACTCGGCATTAATACTCCGTCAGGGGTCAAAGCTGACTCAGCATTAATACTCCGGCAGGGGTCAAAGGTGACTCAGTATTAATAATAGTCTGCTAGCAGAGCCGTGACTCGGCATTAATACTCCGGCAGGGGTCAAAGCTGACTCAGCATTAATACTCCGGCAGGGGTCAAAGGTGACTCAGTATTAATAATAGTCTGCTAGCAGAGCCGTGACTCGGCATTAATACTCCGTCAGGGGTCAAAGCTGACTCAGCATTAATACTCCGGCAGGGGTCAAAGGTGACTCAGTATTAATAATACTCATCTGCTAGCAGAGCTTTGACTCGGCATTAATACTCCAGCAGGGGTCAAAGGTGACTCAGTATTAATACTACTCATCTGCTAGCAGAGCCGTGACTCGGCATTAATACTCCGGCAGGGGTCAAAGGTGACTCAGTATTAATAATACTCTGCTAGCAGAGCCGTGACTCGGCATTAATACTCCGGCAGGGGTCAAAGGTGACTCAGCATTAATACTCCGGCAGGGGTCAAAGGTAACTCAGTATGAATAATACTCTGCTATCAGAGCCGTGACTCGGCATTAATACTCCGGCAGGGGTCAAAGGTGACTCAGTATTAATAATACTCTGCTAGCAGAGCCGTGACTCGGCATTAATACTCCGTCAGGGGTCAAAGCTGACTCAGCATTAATACTCCGGCAGGGGTCAAAGGTGACTCAGTATTAATAATAGTCTGCTAGCAGAGCCGTGACTCGGCATTAATACTCCGTCAGGGGTCAAAGCTGACTCAGCATTAATACTCCGGCAGGGGTCAAAGGTGACTCAGTATTAATAATACTCATCTGCTAGCAGAGCTTTGACTCGGCATTAATACTCCAGCAGGGGTCAAAGGTGACTCAGTATTAATACTACTCATCTGCTAGCAGAGCCGTGACTCGGCATTAATACTCCGGCAGGGGTCAAAGGTGACTCAGTATTAATAATACTCTGCTAGCAGAGCCGTGACTCGGCATTAATACTCCGGCAGGGGTCAAAGGTGACTCAGTATTAATAATACTCTGCTAGCAGAGCCGCGACTCGGCATTACTACTCCGGCAGGGGTCAAAGGTGATCGGTATTAATACTCTGGAAGGGGTCAAAGCTGACTCAGTATTAATAATATTCTGTTAGCAGAGCCGTGACTCGGCATTAATACTCCGGCAGGGGTCAAAGGTGACTCAGTATTAATAATACTCTGCTAGCAGAGCCGTGACTCTGCATTAATACTCCAGCAGGGGTCAAAGGTGACCCGGTATTAATAATACTCTGCTAGCAGAGCCATGACTCGGCATTAATACTCAGCATTAATACTCCGGCAGGGGTCAAAGGTGACTCAGTATTAATAATACTCTGCTAGCAGAGCCGTGACTCGGCATTAATACTCCGGCAGGGGTCAAAGGTGACTCAGTATTAATAATACTCTGCTAGCAGAGCCGTGACTCGGCATTAATACTCCGTCAGGGGTCAAAGCTGACTCAGCATTAATACTCCGGCAGGGGTCAAAGGTGACTCAGTATTAATAATAGTCTGCTAGCAGAGCCGTGACTCGGCATTAATACTCCGTCAGGGGTCAAAGCTGACTCAGCATTAATACTCCGGCAGGGGTCAAAGGTGACTCAGTATTAATAATACTCATCTGCTAGCAGAGCTTTGACTCGGCATTAATACTCCAGCAGGGGTCAAAGGTGACTCAGTATTAATACTACTCATCTGCTAGCAGAGCCGTGACTCGGCATTAATACTCCGGCAGGGGTCAAAGGTGACTCAGTATTAATAATACTCTGCTAGCAGAGCCGTGACTCGGCATTAATACTCCGGCAGGGGTCAAAGGTGACTCAGCATTAATACTCCGGCAGGGGTCAAAGGTAACTCAGTATGAATAATACTCTGCTATCAGAGCCGTGACTCGGCATTAATACTCCGGCAGGGGTCAAAGGTGACTCAGTATTAATAATACTCTGCTAGCAGAGCCGTGACTCGGCATTAATACTCCGTCAGGGGTCAAAGCTGACTCAGCATTAATACTCCGGCAGGGGTCAAAGGTGACTCAGTATTAATAATAGTCTGCTAGCAGAGCCGTGACTCGGCATTAATACTCCGGCAGGGGTCAAAGGTGACTCAGCATTAATACTCCGGCAGGGGTCAAAGGTGACTCAGTATTAATAATAGTCTGCTAGCAGAGCCGTGACTCGGCATTAATACTCCGTCAGGGGTCAAAGCTGACTCAGCATTAATACTCCGGCAGGGGTCAAAGGTGACTCAGTATTAATAATACTCATCTGCTAGCAGAGCTTTGACTCGGCATTAATACTCCAGCAGGGGTCAAAGGTGACTCAGTATTAATACTACTCATCTGCTAGCAGAGCCGTGACTCGGCATTAATACTCCGGCAGGGGTCAAAGGTGACTCAGTATTAATAATACTCTGCTAGCAGAGCCGTGACTCGGCATTAATACTCCGGCAGGGGTCAAAGGTGACTCAGCATTAATACTCCGGCAGGGGTCAAAGGTAACTCAGTATGAATAATACTCTGCTATCAGAGCCGTGACTCGGCATTAATACTCCGGCAGGGGTCAAAGGTGACTCAGTATTAATAATACTCTGCTAGCAGAGCCGTGACTCGGCATTAATACTCCGTCAGGGGTCAAAGCTGACTCAGCATTAATACTCCGGCAGGGGTCAAAGGTGACTCAGTATTAATAATAGTCTGCTAGCAGAGCCGTGACTCGGCATTAATACTCCGTCAGGGGTCAAAGCTGACTCAGCATTAATACTCCGGCAGGGGTCAAAGGTGACTCAGTATTAATAATACTCATCTGCTAGCAGAGCTTTGACTCGGCATTAATACTCCAGCAGGGGTCAAAGGTGACTCAGTATTAATACTACTCATCTGCTAGCAGAGCCGTGACTCGGCATTAATACTCCGGCAGGGGTCAAAGGTGACTCAGTATTAATAATACTCTGCTAGCAGAGCCGTGACTCGGCATTAATACTCCGGCAGGGGTCAAAGGTGACTCAGTATTAATAATACTCTGCTAGCAGAGCCGCGACTCGGCATTACTACTCCGGCAGGGGTCAAAGGTGATCGGTATTAATACTCTGGAAGGGGTCAAAGCTGACTCAGTATTAATAATATTCTGTTAGCAGAGCCGTGACTCGGCATTAATACTCCGGCAGGGGTCAAAGGTGACTCAGTATTAATAATACTCTGCTAGCAGAGCCGTGACTCGGCATTAATACTCCGGCAGGGGTCAATGGTGACTCAGTATTAATACTCCGGCAGGGGTCAAAGGTGACTCAGCATTAATAATACTCTGTTAGCTGAGCCGTGACTCGGCATTAATACTCCGGCAGGGGTCAAAGGTGACTCAGTATTAATAATACTCTGCTAGCAGAGCCGTGACTCGGCATTAATACTCCGTCAGGGGTCAAAGCTGACTCAGCATTAATACTCCGGCAGGGGTCAAAGGTGACTCAGTATTAATAATAGTCTGCTAGCAGAGCCGTGACTCGGCATTAATACTCCGTCAGGGGTCAAAGCTGACTCAGCATTAATACTCCGGCAGGGGTCAAAGGTGACTCAGTATTAATAATACTCATCTGCTAGCAGAGCTTTGACTCGGCATTAATACTCCAGCAGGGGTCAAAGGTGACTCAGTATTAATACTACTCATCTGCTAGCAGAGCCGTGACTCGGCATTAATACTCCGGCAGGGGTCAAAGGTGACTCAGTATTAATAATACTCTGCTAGCAGAGCCGTGACTCGGCATTAATACTCCGGCAGGGGTCAAAGGTGACTCAGTATTAATAATACTCTGCTAGCAGAGCCGCGACTCGGCATTACTACTCCGGCAGGGGTCAAAGGTGATCGGTATTAATACTCTGGAAGGGGTCAAAGCTGACTCAGTATTAATAATATTCTGTTAGCAGAGCCGTGACTCGGCATTAATACTCCGGCAGGGGTCAAAGGTGACTCAGTATTAATAATATTCTGTTAGCAGAGCCGTGACTCGGCATTAATACTCCGGCAGGGGTCAAAGGTGACTCAGTATTAATAATACTCTGCTAGCAGAGCCGTGACTCGGCATTAATACTCCGGCAGGGGTCAAAGGTGACTCAGCATTAATAATACTCTGCTAGCAGAGCCGTGACTCGGCATTAATACTCCGGCAGGGGTCAAAGGTGACTCAGCATTAATACTCCGGCAGGGGTCAAAGGTAACTCAGTATGAATAATACTCTGCTATCAGAGCCGTGACTCGGCATTAATACTCCGGCAGGGGTCAAAGGTGACTCAGTATTAATAATACTCTGCTAGCAGAGCCGTGACTCGGCATTAATACTCCGTCAGGGGTCAAAGCTGACTCAGCATTAATACTCCGGCAGGGGTCAAAGGTGACTCAGTATTAATAATAGTCTGCTAGCAGAGCCGTGACTCGGCATTAATACTCCGTCAGGGGTCAAAGCTGACTCAGCATTAATACTCCGGCAGGGGTCAAAGGTGACTCAGTATTAATAATACTCATCTGCTAGCAGAGCTTTGACTCGGCATTAATACTCCAGCAGGGGTCAAAGGTGACTCAGTATTAATACTACTCATCTGCTAGCAGAGCCGTGACTCGGCATTAATACTCCGGCAGGGGTCAAAGGTGACTCAGTATTAATAATACTCTGCTAGCAGAGCCGTGACTCGGCATTAATACTCCGGCAGGGGTCAAAGGTGACTCAGTATTAATAATACTCTGCTAGCAGAGCCGCGACTCGGCATTACTACTCCGGCAGGGGTCAAAGGTGATCGGTATTAATACTCTGGAAGGGGTCAAAGCTGACTCAGTATTAATAATATTCTGTTAGCAGAGCCGTGACTCGGCATTAATACTCCGGCAGGGGTCAAAGGTGACTCAGTATTAATAATACTCTGCTAGCAGAGCCGTGACTCGGCATTAATACTCCGGCAGGGGTCAAAGGTGACTCAGCATTAATAATACTCTGCTAGCAGAGCCGCGACTCGGCATTACTACTCCGGCAGGGGTCAAAGGTGATCGGTATTAATACTCTGGAAGGGGTCAAAGCTGACTCAGTATTAATAATATTCTGTTAGCAGAGCCGTGACTCGGCATTAATACTCCGGCAGGGGTCAAAGGTGACTCAGTATTAATAATACTCTGCTAGCAGAGCCGTGACTCGGCATTAATACTCCGGCAGGGGTCAAAGGTGACTCAGCATTAATAATACTCTGCTAGCAGAGCCGTGACTCGGCATTAATACTCCGGCAGGGGTCAAAGGTGACTCAGCATTAATACTCCGGCAGGGGTCAAAGGTAACTCAGTATGAATAATACTCTGCTATCAGAGCCGTGACTCGGCATTAATACTCCGGCAGGGGTCAAAGGTGACTCAGTATTAATAATACTCTGCTAGCAGAGCCGTGACTCGGCATTAATACTCCGTCAGGGGTCAAAGCTGACTCAGCATTAATACTCCGGCAGGGGTCAAAGGTGACTCAGTATTAATAATAGTCTGCTAGCAGAGCCGTGACTCGGCATTAATACTCCGTCAGGGGTCAAAGCTGACTCAGCATTAATACTCCGGCAGGGGTCAAAGGTGACTCAGTATTAATAATACTCATCTGCTAGCAGAGCTTTGACTCGGCATTAATACTCCAGCAGGGGTCAAAGGTGACTCAGTATTAATACTACTCATCTGCTAGCAGAGCCGTGACTCGGCATTAATACTCCGGCAGGGGTCAAAGGTGACTCAGTATTAATAATACTCTGCTAGCAGAGCCGTGACTCGGCATTAATACTCCGGCAGGGGTCAAAGGTGACTCAGTATTAATAATACTCTGCTAGCAGAGCCGCGACTCGGCATTACTACTCCGGCAGGGGTCAAAGGTGATCGGTATTAATACTCTGGAAGGGGTCAAAGCTGACTCAGTATTAATAATATTCTGTTAGCAGAGCCGTGACTCGGCATTAATACTCCGGCAGGGGTCAAAGGTGACTCAGTATTAATAATACTCTGCTAGCAGAGCCGTGACTCGGCATTAATACTCCGGCAGGGGTCAAAGGTGACTCAGCATTAATAATACTCTGCTAGCAGAGCCGTGACTCGGCATTAATACTCCGGCAGGGGTCAAAGGTGACTCAGTATTAATACTCCGGCAGGGGTCAAAGGTAACTCAGTATGAATAATACTCTGCTATCAGAGCCGTGACTCGGCATTAATACTCCGGCAGGGGTCAAAGGTGACTCAGTATTAATAATACTCTGCTAGCAGAGCCGTGACTCGGCATTAATACTCCGTCAGGGGTCAAAGCTGACTCAGCATTAATACTCCGGCAGGGGTCAAAGGTGACTCAGTATTAATAATAGTCTGCTAGCAGAGCCGTGACTCGGCATTAATACTCCGTCAGGGGTCAAAGCTGACTCAGCATTAATACTCCGGCAGGGGTCAAAGGTGACTCAGTATTAATAATACTCATCTGCTAGCAGAGCTTTGACTCGGCATTAATACTCCAGCAGGGGTCAAAGGTGACTCAGTATTAATACTACTCATCTGCTAGCAGAGCCGTGACTCGGCATTAATACTCCGGCAGGGGTCAAAGGTGACTCAGTATTAATAATACTCTGCTAGCAGAGCCGTGACTCGGCATTAATACTCCGGCAGGGGTCAAAGGTGACTCAGTATTAATAATACTCTGCTAGCAGAGCCGCGACTCGGCATTACTACTCCGGCAGGGGTCAAAGGTGATCGGTATTAATACTCTGGAAGGGGTCAAAGCTGACTCAGTATTAATAATATTCTGTTAGCAGAGCCGTGACTCGGCATTAATACTCCGGCAGGGGTCAAAGGTGACTCAGTATTAATAATACTCTGCTAGCAGAGCCGTGACTCGGCATTAATACTCCGGCAGGGGTCAAAGGTGACTCAGCATTAATAATACTCTGCTAGCAGAGCCGTGACTCGGCATTAATACTCCGGCAGGGGTCAAAGGTGACTCAGCATTAATACTCCGGCAGGGGTCAAAGGTAACTCAGTATGAATAATACTCTGCTATCAGAGCCGTGACTCGGCATTAATACTCCGGCAGGGGTCAAAGGTGACTCAGTATTAATAATACTCTGCTAGCAGAGCCGTGACTCGGCATTAATACTCCGTCAGGGGTCAAAGCTGACTCAGCATTAATACTCCGGCAGGGGTCAAAGGTGACTCAGTATTAATAATAGTCTGCTAGCAGAGCCGTGACTCGGCATTAATACTCCGTCAGGGGTCAAAGCTGACTCAGCATTAATACTCCGGCAGGGGTCAAAGGTGACTCAGTATTAATAATACTCTGCTAGCAGAGCCGTGACTCGGCATTAATACTCCGGCAGGGGTCAAAGGTGACTCAGCATTAATACTCCGGCAGGGGTCAAAGGTAACTCAGTATGAATAATACTCTGCTATCAGAGCCGTGACTCGGCATTAATACTCCGGCAGGGGTCAAAGGTGACTCAGTATTAATAATACTCTGCTAGCAGAGCCGTGACTCGGCATTAATACTCCGTCAGGGGTCAAAGCTGACTCAGCATTAATACTCCGGCAGGGGTCAAAGGTGACTCAGTATTAATAATAGTCTGCTAGCAGAGCCGTGACTCGGCATTAATACTCCGTCAGGGGTCAAAGCTGACTCAGCATTAATACTCCGGCAGGGGTCAAAGGTGACTCAGTATTAATAATACTCATCTGCTAGCAGAGCTTTGACTCGGCATTAATACTCCAGCAGGGGTCAAAGGTGACTCAGTATTAATACTACTCATCTGCTAGCAGAGCCGTGACTCGGCATTAATACTCCGGCAGGGGTCAAAGGTGACTCAGTATTAATAATACTCTGCTAGCAGAGCCGTGACTCGGCATTAATACTCCGGCAGGGGTCAAAGGTGACTCAGTATTAATAATACTCTGCTAGCAGAGCCGCGACTCGGCATTACTACTCCGGCAGGGGTCAAAGGTGATCGGTATTAATACTCTGGAAGGGGTCAAAGCTGACTCAGTATTAATAATATTCTGTTAGCAGAGCCGTGACTCGGCATTAATACTCCGGCAGGGGTCAAAGGTGACTCAGTATTAATAATACTCTGCTAGCAGAGCCGTGACTCGGCATTAATACTCCGGCAGGGGTCAAAGGTGACTCAGCATTAATAATACTCTGCTAGCAGAGCCGTGACTCGGCATTAATACTCCGGCAGGGGTCAAAGGTGACTCAGTATTAATACTCCGGCAGGGGTCAAAGGTAACTCAGTATGAATAATACTCTGCTATCAGAGCCGTGACTCGGCATTAATACTCCGGCAGGGGTCAAAGGTGACTCAGTATTAATAATAGTCTGCTAGCAGAGCCGTGACTCGGCATTAATACTCCGTCAGGGGTCAAAGCTGACTCAGCATTAATACTCCGGCAGGGGTCAAAGGTGACTCAGTATTAATAATACTCATCTGCTAGCAGAGCTTTGACTCGGCATTAATACTCCAGCAGGGGTCAAAGGTGACTCAGTATTAATACTACTCATCTGCTAGCAGAGCCGTGACTCGGCATTAATACTCCGGCAGGGGTCAAAGGTGACTCAGTATTAATAATACTCTGCTAGCAGAGCCGTGACTCGGCATTAATACTCCGGCAGGGGTCAAAGGTGACTCAGTATTAATAATACTCTGCTAGCAGAGCCGCGACTCGGCATTACTACTCCGGCAGGGGTCAAAGGTGATCGGTATTAATACTCTGGAAGGGGTCAAAGCTGACTCAGTATTAATAATATTCTGTTAGCAGAGCCGTGACTCGGCATTAATACTCCGGCAGGGGTCAAAGGTGACTCAGTATTAATAATACTCTGCTAGCAGAGCCGTGACTCGGCATTAATACTCCGGCAGGGGTCAAAGGTGACTCAGCATTAATAATACTCTGCTAGCAGAGCCGTGACTCGGCATTAATACTCCGGCAGGGGTCAAAGGTGACTCAGTATTAATACTCCGGCAGGGGTCAAAGGTAACTCAGTATGAATAATACTCTGCTATCAGAGCCGTGACTCGGCATTAATACTCCGGCAGGGGTCAAAGGTGACTCAGCATTAATAATACTCTGCTAGCAGAGCCGTGACTCGGCATTAATACTCCGGCAGGGGTCAAAGGTGACTCAGCATTAATACTCCGGCAGGGGTCAAAGGTAACTCAGTATGAATAATACTCTGCTATCAGAGCCGTGACTCGGCATTAATACTCCGGCAGGGGTCAAAGGTGACTCAGTATTAATAATACTCTGCTAGCAGAGCCGTGACTCGGCATTAATACTCCGTCAGGGGTCAAAGCTGACTCAGCATTAATACTCCGGCAGGGGTCAAAGGTGACTCAGTATTAATAATAGTCTGCTAGCAGAGCCGTGACTCGGCATTAATACTCCGTCAGGGGTCAAAGCTGACTCAGCATTAATACTCCGGCAGGGGTCAAAGGTGACTCAGTATTAATAATACTCTGCTAGCAGAGCCGTGACTCGGCATTAATACTCCGGCAGGGGTCAAAGGTGACTCAGCATTAATACTCCGGCAGGGGTCAAAGGTAACTCAGTATGAATAATACTCTGCTATCAGAGCCGTGACTCGGCATTAATACTCCGGCAGGGGTCAAAGGTGACTCAGTATTAATAATACTCTGCTAGCAGAGCCGTGACTCGGCATTAATACTCCGTCAGGGGTCAAAGCTGACTCAGCATTAATACTCCGGCAGGGGTCAAAGGTGACTCAGTATTAATAATAGTCTGCTAGCAGAGCCGTGACTCGGCATTAATACTCCGTCAGGGGTCAAAGCTGACTCAGCATTAATACTCCGGCAGGGGTCAAAGGTGACTCAGTATTAATAATACTCATCTGCTAGCAGAGCTTTGACTCGGCATTAATACTCCAGCAGGGGTCAAAGGTGACTCAGTATTAATACTACTCATCTGCTAGCAGAGCCGTGACTCGGCATTAATACTCCGGCAGGGGTCAAAGGTGACTCAGTATTAATAATACTCTGCTAGCAGAGCCGTGACTCGGCATTAATACTCCGGCAGGGGTCAAAGGTGACTCAGTATTAATAATACTCTGCTAGCAGAGCCGCGACTCGGCATTACTACTCCGGCAGGGGTCAAAGGTGATCGGTATTAATACTCTGGAAGGGGTCAAAGCTGACTCAGTATTAATAATATTCTGTTAGCAGAGCCGTGACTCGGCATTAATACTCCGGCAGGGGTCAAAGGTGACTCAGTATTAATAATACTCTGCTAGCAGAGCCGTGACTCGGCATTAATACTCCGGCAGGGGTCAAAGGTGACTCAGCATTAATAATACTCTGCTAGCAGAGCCGTGACTCGGCATTAATACTCCGGCAGGGGTCAAAGGTGACTCAGTATTAATACTCCGGCAGGGGTCAAAGGTAACTCAGTATGAATAATACTCTGCTATCAGAGCCGTGACTCGGCATTAATACTCCGGCAGGGGTCAAAGGTGACTCAGTATTAATAATACTCTGCTAGCAGAGCCGTGACTCGGCATTAATACTCCGTCAGGGGTCAAAGCTGACTCAGCATTAATACTCCGGCAGGGGTCAAAGGTGACTCAGTATTAATAATAGTCTGCTAGCAGAGCCGTGACTCGGCATTAATACTCCGTCAGGGGTCAAAGCTGACTCAGCATTAATACTCCGGCAGGGGTCAAAGGTGACTCAGTATTAATAATACTCATCTGCTAGCAGAGCTTTGACTCGGCATTAATACTCCAGCAGGGGTCAAAGGTGACTCAGTATTAATACTACTCATCTGCTAGCAGAGCCGTGACTCGGCATTAATACTCCGGCAGGGGTCAAAGGTGACTCAGTATTAATAATACTCTGCTAGCAGAGCCGTGACTCGGCATTAATACTCCGGCAGGGGTCAAAGGTGACTCAGTATTAATAATACTCTGCTAGCAGAGCCGCGACTCGGCATTACTACTCCGGCAGGGGTCAAAGGTGATCGGTATTAATACTCTGGAAGGGGTCAAAGCTGACTCAGTATTAATAATATTCTGTTAGCAGAGCCGTGACTCGGCATTAATACTCCGGCAGGGGTCAAAGGTGACTCAGTATTAATAATACTCTGCTAGCAGAGCCGTGACTCGGCATTAATACTCCGGCAGGGGTCAAAGGTGACTCAGCATTAATAATACTCTGCTAGCAGAGCCGTGACTCGGCATTAATACTCCGGCAGGGGTCAAAGGTGACTCAGCATTAATACTCCGGCAGGGGTCAAAGGTAACTCAGTATGAATAATACTCTGCTATCAGAGCCGTGACTCGGCATTAATACTCCGGCAGGGGTCAAAGGTGACTCAGTATTAATAATACTCTGCTAGCAGAGCCGTGACTCGGCATTAATACTCCGTCAGGGGTCAAAGCTGACTCAGCATTAATACTCCGGCAGGGGTCAAAGGTGACTCAGTATTAATAATAGTCTGCTAGCAGAGCCGTGACTCGGCATTAATACTCCGTCAGGGGTCAAAGCTGACTCAGCATTAATACTCCGGCAGGGGTCAAAGGTGACTCAGTATTAATAATACTCATCTGCTAGCAGAGCTTTGACTCGGCATTAATACTCCAGCAGGGGTCAAAGGTGACTCAGTATTAATACTACTCATCTGCTAGCAGAGCCGTGACTCGGCATTAATACTCCGGCAGGGGTCAAAGGTGACTCAGTATTAATAATACTCTGCTAGCAGAGCCGTGACTCGGCATTAATACTCCGTCAGGGGTCAAAGCTGACTCAGCATTAATACTCCGGCAGGGGTCAAAGGTGACTCAGTATTAATAATAGTCTGCTAGCAGAGCCGTGACTCGGCATTAATACTCCGTCAGGGGTCAAAGCTGACTCAGCATTAATACTCCGGCAGGGGTCAAAGGTGACTCAGTATTAATAATACTCATCTGCTAGCAGAGCTTTGACTCGGCATTAATACTCCAGCAGGGGTCAAAGGTGACTCAGTATTAATACTACTCATCTGCTAGCAGAGCCGTGACTCGGCATTAATACTCCGGCAGGGGTCAAAGGTGACTCAGTATTAATAATACTCTGCTAGCAGAGCCGTGACTCGGCATTAATACTCCGGCAGGGGTCAAAGGTGACTCAGCATTAATACTCCGGCAGGGGTCAAAGGTAACTCAGTATGAATAATACTCTGCTATCAGAGCCGTGACTCGGCATTAATACTCCGGCAGGGGTCAAAGGTGACTCAGTATTAATAATACTCTGCTAGCAGAGCCGTGACTCGGCATTAATACTCCGTCAGGGGTCAAAGCTGACTCAGCATTAATACTCCGGCAGGGGTCAAAGGTGACTCAGTATTAATAATAGTCTGCTAGCAGAGCCGTGACTCGGCATTAATACTCCGTCAGGGGTCAAAGCTGACTCAGCATTAATACTCCGGCAGGGGTCAAAGGTGACTCAGTATTAATAATACTCATCTGCTAGCAGAGCTTTGACTCGGCATTAATACTCCAGCAGGGGTCAAAGGTGACTCAGTATTAATACTACTCATCTGCTAGCAGAGCCGTGACTCGGCATTAATACTCCGGCAGGGGTCAAAGGTGACTCAGTATTAATAATACTCTGCTAGCAGAGCCGTGACTCGGCATTAATACTCCGGCAGGGGTCAAAGGTGACTCAGTATTAATAATACTCTGCTAGCAGAGCCGCGACTCGGCATTACTACTCCGGCAGGGGTCAAAGGTGATCGGTATTAATACTCTGGAAGGGGTCAAAGCTGACTCAGTATTAATAATATTCTGTTAGCAGAGCCGTGACTCGGCATTAATACTCCGGCAGGGGTCAAAGGTGACTCAGTATTAATAATACTCTGCTAGCAGAGCCGTGACTCGGCATTAATACTCCGGCAGGGGTCAATGGTGACTCAGTATTAATACTCCGGCAGGGGTCAAAGGTGACTCAGCATTAATAATACTCTGTTAGCTGAGCCGTGACTCGGCATTAATACTCCGGCAGGGGTCAAAGGTGACTCAGTATTAATAATACTCTGCTAGCAGAGCCGTGACTCGGCATTAATACTCCGTCAGGGGTCAAAGCTGACTCAGCATTAATACTCCGGCAGGGGTCAAAGGTGACTCAGTATTAATAATAGTCTGCTAGCAGAGCCGTGACTCGGCATTAATACTCCGTCAGGGGTCAAAGCTGACTCAGCATTAATACTCCGGCAGGGGTCAAAGGTGACTCAGTATTAATAATACTCATCTGCTAGCAGAGCTTTGACTCGGCATTAATACTCCAGCAGGGGTCAAAGGTGACTCAGTATTAATACTACTCATCTGCTAGCAGAGCCGTGACTCGGCATTAATACTCCGGCAGGGGTCAAAGGTGACTCAGTATTAATAATACTCTGCTAGCAGAGCCGTGACTCGGCATTAATACTCCGGCAGGGGTCAAAGGTGACTCAGTATTAATAATACTCTGCTAGCAGAGCCGTGACTCGGCATTAATACTCCGGCAGGGGTCAAAGGTGACCCGGTATTAATAATACTCTGCTAGCAGAGCCATGACTCGGCATTAATACTCAGCATTAATACTCCGGCAGGGGTCAAAGGTGACTCAGTATTAATAATACTCTGCTAGCAGAGCCGTGACTCGGCATTAATACTCCGGCAGGGGTCAAAGGTGACTCAGTATTAATAATACTCTGCTAGCAGAGCCGTGACTCGGCATTAATACTCCGTCAGGGGTCAAAGCTGACTCAGCATTAATACTCCGGCAGGGGTCAAAGGTGACTCAGTATTAATAATAGTCTGCTAGCAGAGCCGTGACTCGGCATTAATACTCCGTCAGGGGTCAAAGCTGACTCAGCATTAATACTCCGGCAGGGGTCAAAGGTGACTCAGTATTAATAATACTCATCTGCTAGCAGAGCTTTGACTCGGCATTAATACTCCAGCAGGGGTCAAAGGTGACTCAGTATTAATACTACTCATCTGCTAGCAGAGCCGTGACTCGGCATTAATACTCCGGCAGGGGTCAAAGGTGACTCAGTATTAATAATACTCTGCTAGCAGAGCCGTGACTCGGCATTAATACTCCGGCAGGGGTCAAAGGTGACTCAGCATTAATACTCCGGCAGGGGTCAAAGGTAACTCAGTATGAATAATACTCTGCTATCAGAGCCGTGACTCGGCATTAATACTCCGGCAGGGGTCAAAGGTGACTCAGTATTAATAATACTCTGCTAGCAGAGCCGTGACTCGGCATTAATACTCCGTCAGGGGTCAAAGCTGACTCAGCATTAATACTCCGGCAGGGGTCAAAGGTGACTCAGTATTAATAATAGTCTGCTAGCAGAGCCGTGACTCGGCATTAATACTCCGTCAGGGGTCAAAGCTGACTCAGCATTAATACTCCGGCAGGGGTCAAAGGTGACTCAGTATTAATAATACTCATCTGCTAGCAGAGCTTTGACTCGGCATTAATACTCCAGCAGGGGTCAAAGGTGACTCAGTATTAATACTACTCATCTGCTAGCAGAGCCGTGACTCGGCATTAATACTCCGGCAGGGGTCAAAGGTGACTCAGTATTAATAATACTCTGCTAGCAGAGCCGTGACTCGGCATTAATACTCCGGCAGGGGTCAAAGGTGACTCAGTATTAATAATACTCTGCTAGCAGAGCCGCGACTCGGCATTACTACTCCGGCAGGGGTCAAAGGTGATCGGTATTAATACTCTGGAAGGGGTCAAAGCTGACTCAGTATTAATAATATTCTGTTAGCAGAGCCGTGACTCGGCATTAATACTCCGGCAGGGGTCAAAGGTGACTCAGTATTAATAATACTCTGCTAGCAGAGCCGTGACTCGGCATTAATACTCCGGCAGGGGTCAATGGTGACTCAGTATTAATACTCCGGCAGGGGTCAAAGGTGACTCAGCATTAATAATACTCTGTTAGCTGAGCCGTGACTCGGCATTAATACTCCGGCAGGGGTCAAAGGTGACTCAGTATTAATAATACTCTGCTAGCAGAGCCGTGACTCGGCATTAATACTCCGTCAGGGGTCAAAGCTGACTCAGCATTAATACTCCGGCAGGGGTCAAAGGTGACTCAGTATTAATAATAGTCTGCTAGCAGAGCCGTGACTCGGCATTAATACTCCGTCAGGGGTCAAAGCTGACTCAGCATTAATACTCCGGCAGGGGTCAAAGGTGACTCAGTATTAATAATACTCATCTGCTAGCAGAGCTTTGACTCGGCATTAATACTCCAGCAGGGGTCAAAGGTGACTCAGTATTAATACTACTCATCTGCTAGCAGAGCCGTGACTCGGCATTAATACTCCGGCAGGGGTCAAAGGTGACTCAGTATTAATAATACTCTGCTAGCAGAGCCGTGACTCGGCATTAATACTCCGGCAGGGGTCAAAGGTGACTCAGTATTAATAATACTCTGCTAGCAGAGCCGCGACTCGGCATTACTACTCCGGCAGGGGTCAAAGGTGATCGGTATTAATACTCTGGAAGGGGTCAAAGCTGACTCAGTATTAATAATATTCTGTTAGCAGAGCCGTGACTCGGCATTAATACTCCGGCAGGGGTCAAAGGTGACTCAGTATTAATAATACTCTGCTAGCAGAGCCGTGACTCGGCATTAATACTCCGGCAGGGGTCAAAGCTGACTCAGCATTAATACTCCGGCAGGGGTCAAAGGTGACTCAGTATTAATAATACTCTGCTAGCAGAGCCGTGACTCGGCATTAATACTCCGTCAGGGGTCAAAGCTGACTCAGCATTAATACTCCGGCAGGGGTCAAAGGTGACTCAGTATTAATAATACTCTGCTAGCAGAGCCGTGACTCGGCATTAATACTCCGGCAGGGGTCAAAGGTGACTCAGTATTAATACTCCAGCAGGGGTCAAAGGTGACTCAGTATTAATACTACTCATCTGCTAGCAGAGCCGTGACTCGGCATTAATACTCCGGCAGGGGTCAAAGCTGACTCAGCATTAATACTCCGGCAGGGGTCAAAGGTGACTCAGTATTAATAATACTCTGCTAGCAGAGCCGTGACTCGGCATTAATACTCCGTCAGGGGTCAAAGCTGACTCAGCATTAATACTCCGGCAGGGGTCAAAGCTGACTCAGCATTAATACTCCGGCAGGGGTCAAAGGTGACTCAGTATTAATAATACTCTGCTAGCAGAGCCGTGACTCGGCATTAATACTCCGGCAGGGGTCAAAGCTGACTCAGCATTAATACTCCGGCAGGGGTCAAAGGTGACTCAGTATTAATAATACTCTGCTAGCAGAGCCGTGACTCGGCATTAATACTCCGGCAGGGGTCAATGGTGACTCAGTATTAATACTCCAGCAGGGGTCAAAGGTGACTCAGTATTAATAATACTCATCTGCTAGCAGAGCTTTGACTCGGCATTAATACTCCAGCAGGGGTCAAAGGTGACTCAGTATTAATAATATTCTGTTAGCAGAGCCGTGACTCGGCATTAATACTCCGGCAGGGGTCAAAGGTGACTCAGTATTAATAATACTCTGCTAGCAGAGCCGTGACTCGGCATTAATACTCCGGCAGGGGTCAAAGCTGACTCAGCATTAATACTCCGGCAGGGGTCAAAGGTGACTCAGTATTAATACTACTCATCTGCTAGCAGAGCCGTGACTCGGCATTAATACTCCGGCAGGGGTCAAAGCTGACTCAGCATTAATACTCCGGCAGGGGTCAAAGGTGACTCAGTATTAATAATACTCTGCTAGCAGAGCCGTGACTCGGCATTAATACTCCGTCAGGGGTCAAAGCTGACTCAGCATTAATACTCCGGCAGGGGTCAAAGGTGACTCAGTATTAATAATACTCTGCTAGCAGAGCCGTGACTCGGCATTAATACTCCGGCAGGGGTCAAAGGTGACTCAGTATTAATACTCCAGCAGGGGTCAAAGGTGACTCAGTATTAATACTACTCATCTGCTAGCAGAGCCGTGACTCGGCATTAATACTCCGGCAGGGGTCAAAGCTGACTCAGCATTAATACTCCGGCAGGGGTCAAAGGTGACTCAGTATTAATAATACTCTGCTAGCAGAGCCGTGACTCGGCATTAATACTCCGTCAGGGGTCAAAGCTGACTCGGCATTAATACTCCGGCAGGGGTCAAAGCTGACTCAGCATTAATACTCCGGCAGGGGTCAAAGGTGACTCAGTATTAATAATACTCTGCTAGCAGAGCCGTGACTCGGCATTAATACTCCGTCAGGGGTCAAAGCTGACTCAGCATTAATACTCCGGCAGGGGTCAAAGGTGACTCAGTATTAATAATACTCTGCTAGCAGAGCCGTGACTCGGCATTAATACTCCGGCAGGGGTCAAAGGTGACTCAGCATTAATACTCCGGCAGGGGTCAAAGGTGACTCAGTATTAATAATACTCTGCTAGCAGAGCCGTGACTCGGCATTAATACTCCGTCAGGGGTCAAAGCTGACTCAGCATTAATACTCCGGCAGGGGTCAAAGGTGACTCAGTATTAATAATACTCTGCTAGCAGAGCCGTGACTCGGCATTAATACTCCGGCAGGGGTCAAAGGTGACTCAGTATTAATACTACTCATCTGCTAGCAGAGCCGTGACTCGGCATTAATACTCCGGCAGGGGTCAAAGCTGACTCAGCATTAATACTCCGGCAGGGGTCAAAGGTGACTCAGTATTAATAATACTCTGCTAGCAGAGCCGTGACTCGGCATTAATACTCCGGCAGGGGTCAAAGCTGACTCAGCATTAATACTCCGGCAGGGGTCAAAGGTGACTCAGTATTAATACTACTCATCTGCTAGCAGAGCCGTGACTCGGCATTAATACTCCGGCAGGGGTCAAAGCTGACTCAGCATTAATACTCCGGCAGGGGTCAAAGGTGACTCAGTATTAATAATACTCTGCTAGCAGAGCCGTGACTCGGCATTAATACTCCGGCAGGGGTCAATGGTGACTCAGTATTAATACTCCAGCAGGGGTCAAAGGTGACTCAGTATTAATAATACTCATCTGCTAGCAGAGCTTTGACTCGGCATTAATACTCCAGCAGGGGTCAAAGGTGACTCAGTATTAATAATATTCTGTTAGCAGAGCCGTGACTCGGCATTAATACTCCGGCAGGGGTCAAAGGTGACTCAGTATTAATAATACTCTGCTAGCAGAGCCGTGACTCGGCATTAATACTCCGGCAGGGGTCAAAGCTGACTCAGCATTAATACTCCGGCAGGGGTCAAAGGTGACTCAGTATTAATAATACTCTGCTAGCAGAGCCGTGACTCGGCATTAATACTCCGTCAGGGGTCAAAGCTGACTCAGCATTAATACTCCGGCAGGGGTCAAAGGTGACTCAGTATTAATAATACTCTGCTAGCAGAGCCGTGACTCGGCATTAATACTCCGGCAGGGGTCAAAGGTGACTCAGTATTAATACTCCAGCAGGGGTCAAAGGTGACTCAGTATTAATACTACTCATCTGCTAGCAGAGCCGTGACTCGGCATTAATACTCCGGCAGGGGTCAAAGCTGACTCAGCATTAATACTCCGGCAGGGGTCAAAGGTGACTCAGTATTAATAATACTCTGCTAGCAGAGCCGTGACTCGGCATTAATACTCCGTCAGGGGTCAAAGCTGACTCAGCATTAATACTCCGGCAGGGGTCAAAGGTGACTCAGTATTAATAATACTCTGCTAGCAGAGCCGTGACTCGGCATTAATACTCCGTCAGGGGTCAAAGCTGACTCAGCATTAATACTCCGGCAGGGGTCAAAGGTGACTCAGTATTAATAATACTCTGCTAGCAGAGCCGTGACTCGGCATTAATACTCCGGCAGGGGTCAAAGCTGACTCAGCATTAATACTCCGGCAGGGGTCAAAGGTGACTCAGTATTAATAATACTCTGCTAGCAGAGCCGTGACTCGGCATTAATACTCCGTCAGGGGTCAAAGCTGACTCAGCATTAATACTCCGGCAGGGGTCAAAGCTGACTCAGCATTAATACTCCGGCAGGGGTCAAAGGTGACTCAGTATTAATAATACTCTGCTAGCAGAGCCGTGACTCGGCATTAATACTCCGTCAGGGGTCAAAGCTGACTCAGCATTAATACTCCGGCAGGGGTCAAAGGTGACTCAGTATTAATAATACTCTGCTAGCAGAGCCGTGACTCGGCATTAATACTCCGGCAGGGGTCAAAGGTGACTCAGTATTAATACTCCAGCAGGGGTCAAAGGTGACTCAGTATTAATACTACTCATCTGCTAGCAGAGCCGTGACTCGGCATTAATACTCCGGCAGGGGTCAAAGCTGACTCAGCATTAATACTCCGGCAGGGGTCAAAGGTGACTCAGTATTAATAATACTCTGCTAGCAGAGCCGTGACTCGGCATTAATACTCCGGCAGGGGTCAAAGCTGACTCAGCATTAATACTCCGGCAGGGGTCAAAGGTGACTCAGTATT
>NW_028301685.1:0-27444 GCF_051225735.1 Oryctolagus cuniculus
GCAGAATTGTCAGATGTCAAATAAATACCTAGAAAATTATTTTAGTGCTATGATGTGCTGAAGGATGTCAAAGCACCTAGTGTTTGGTGACTAATGTTTTATATCCTTCCTGCTACATCATTAATGTATTTGAAATCCAAAGTGAAAAAGATCTGCAGTCGCAAACATACATGGGCTTATAATTTACTAGCATTCAAAACAGCTGGGGAGTGATTGACTACATGGAAAATAAAACTGACCATTTATATGACTGGGTCCTGTGCCGGCAGCACCTGTAATACCTTGCTCATGAATATTTTCATTATCCCGAGAGTAAACCCTAATCTCTAGTAAGCAGCCACACGCTATTCTCCACCACCCCCAGATCCTACACCATGTCATAACTATCCATTCATCAGGTCATGAACATGTAATTTGTTGCTAACTTCTGGCTCTAATGAACAACACTGCTAGGAACATTTGTGCCCAAAAGTCAGAGTTAGGAACAAACAGAGTGTATGTATGTTTACACTTTTCTTGGACCTATATTCCACAGTGGAATTGCTCAGTCCTGCTCAGTCGTCCTACATTGAACTCACGGAAGCAACAGGTTTTTCTGCAGGGGCTGCCACATTTCCTATTTCTACCAGCGAGAGCTCACCCACGCGGCATTTCTATGCCTTCTCAGGACATGCTTCCACAGCAAAGTGGACATTTCCTTGGCTTTCCACCTTCATATGGACTTGAACACCACGGGTTACTTATGCCAATTTGCATAAGAGTGATAACAGCCAACAGCAAATGTACTCGGTGCTGGGCATTGTTGTAAATGTGTTGTATGTGTTTACATAGCTTCACAGCCAATATAGCCTATGTCCACCTCGTGCCCACGCTTCTCCCTCATTCAAAAAACTGTCTAGTGGAACTCCTCATCAAAGGCACCACAAATAGGCAGCTTCCTATCACCTGCAAGATTAAGAAGACATTAAGCAATAGAATCTGAGAACCTAGGGAGAAAATTTGTCATGGCAAAGAAGACATGCAGACAGTGGTACAAGCATGGCTTTGTTCTCAGTAATATTTGCAAGCAGTTCCATCACAGAACTGAGTTGATTAACAGTTTGGATATATCTCCATTGTATCAACTTCAATATGACCTGACAGACCTGGAGGGAGTGAGGAGAGGAGGAGAGCAAAAAAGAGCACCAAGCACCTGGGATGAACTGTCTATGTGAAAAACACACAGGACATTGGGTTTGTGCCTGTTCAGAGCAGCAGGCAGAGGTTGCAAGGTACCTGCGTACACAAAAACAGACACACAAGATGTCTAGGAAATGGAGCCCCGTTTCCTTTCCTCATACCAGCCTCAAAGTGGGCCTTGGAAAACTCACCCACATCGCATGAATCAAATCTTTGTTTCAGGTGGCCGTATCACTGAAGACACCAAATAGCAATTCTAGCAACCCAGGATATAATTTAATTTGTATATCAAGTATTATTTCTTTAGGTCATTACTTTGGGAGAATAAAAGGACTTTTTCAAGCTGAATTGATCTACTCTACTAGTTGAAACACACAAAAGCCTAGACCTAGAGGCTGGAGGATATTGGAGAGGGGCCCCAGAGCCTTGCTCTCTCAAATCTATTTTTATTAATCCAAAATACCCACTCCCCAAGTAGCTCATGGAGCCCTTGGAAAACCATTGCTTCAGACCAAAGCAAATCATTCCAACAGTTCCCATTTCATTCTCTCCACACATATTGGCACATAAAAACCTCTTGGGGAAAATATGTGTCATACAAGTGCCATGGCTGGAAGTCAAAGCATGAGGCAGCAGATTATTATAGGGTCAAATTAAAATGCTTACCAATCCCCCCCCCCCAAAAAAAAACAAGTTTGGAAGAAAATTTAGGTGCATTTCTCTATCTTTGCTAGAAAAGGCAATAAGGGTTATATCCTTCTATATCAAAGTAAAATTACAAGACTCAGCAGTGATACTTACAAGAACTTGGCCCTATAATTCGCCATGGGCCAGCCAATATTCAGGCACCTGGAGGCACTGGTATCACCTTCCTCAACAATGCATTTGGAAATCCATATTTCATTGACAGGGATGACATATTTGTAGTAAATATTTTTGCTGTACCTAAAAAGATCATCAAGCAAGATGTTTTTTTCTTAAATGTACTGAGAGCACATCCTCTCCTGAGCAAACCCCAATCCTCCATGTTCCATAACCAAGAAAAGCTCACATCCATCTATTCCCTCTCAGTGCACAGCACAGGCAAGAGTCAGGTGGACCTGGACAAAATCATGTGCTCAGTGAAGGCTGGCCCACAAGGGGCCCACACACACAAGATTAACGGCAGCCAGTGGCAACAGGTGGACTGGTCTGTTTCTGAATGCTGACTATGGACTTGAGGCCATACTCTGTATTTTAAAGGTGTTACATCTTAAGAGAATCACTCACTCTCTGGTCATGCACATCTGATTGACTTCAACAGAGTGGCTGAGGGGTTGAACAAAGATTAAATCATGGATGAATTATTTATAAAATTTTCTTCTTCACAGAGATAGACTATACATACATAATCTTGGAATAACCTTAGTTTCAGATATTACAAATACCTTTGAATCTTAATTCTTATACAAATTTTGCATCTTGAAAGCTGGGATGGTGAATGTCTGGTCCCTGGGCTGTACAAAGCCTGTGAAGTCACTGAGGCTGGCACTGCCAAGGCAACTAACTGCAAGCTGGATTCAAAATTCAATAAATCCATAACAGGCTAAATTTTTAAGTTGATGATTTTCTCCAGCCCGTGAAAGGTGCTATAAATATTCAAAATGATCCTGGCGGGGTGGGGGGACCCTCTCCACTCCTTCTCTAAAGACAGCTTCTTTCAAATTTCTTTTTTTTTTTTTTTAAAGGCAGAGTTAGACAGTGAGAGAGAGAAAAAGGTCTTCCTTCCGTTGGTTCATCCCCAAAATGGCTGCTATGGCCGGTGCTCTGCCAATCCGAAGCCAGGAGCAGGTGCTTCTTCCTGGTCTCCCATGCGGGTGCAGGGCCCAAGCACCCGGGCCGTCCTCCACTGCCTTCCCGGGCCACAGCAGAGAGCTGGACTGGAAGAGGAGCAACCAGGACAGAATTGGGTGCCCCAACCGGGACTAGAACCCGGGGTGCCAGCGCCGCCGGCGGAGGATTAGCCAGATGAGCCATGACACCAGCTCAAATTTCCTTCTTAAGATTTGGTTCAGATCATCTGCCCCACAGATTCTGGCTTAAAAAAATACTGTGTCCTACAGACTGCAGCCAAAATAAAAGCACAAAACAAAATGTACCTTAGTCCGAGTGCTCAACGTCTTATCCATAAGGGAAGAAAACACCTCCCATTTTTTTCTGCAGAGAGCACAGGGTGACAATATCGCAGCTTCAGCAGTGATATTGCTCAGTACTGGTTTGGTCCACCCCACTTTCGCCCTCTGGCATGCTGCCTTGTTCATTTACAAATCTAACTCTCAGGTGAGTGGTAGACGTGAAGAGCTCTAAGCCTTAAGGAGGATGTTCAAGGATTTGGCCACAGGGCTCCCTATGATTTAAAGCGATTGAAATGAAATTGTCATAAAATCTGCCATGGGATCCAAAAGAATACAAAGTGTTGAGGCAGCTGGGTGAGAGCCGGTACTATAATAAAGAGATCTAGTTTTAAACATGGGCTCACAGGACCAGCGCTGTGGCACAGTGGGTAAAGCCCTGGCCTGCTGAAGCACCGGAATCCCATATGGACGCCAGTTCTACTTCCGGCTGCTACTCTTCCAATCCAGCTCTCTGCTATGGCCTGAGATAGCAGTAGAAGATGGCCCAAGTCCTTGGGCCCCTGCACCCATGTGGGAGACCTGGAAGAAGCTCCTGGCTCCTGGCTTCAGATCGGCACAACTCTGGCTGTTGCGGCCATCTACGGAGTGAACCAATGGAGGGAAGACCTCTCTCTCTGTCTCTACATCTCTCTCTAACTGACTTTCAAATAAATAAAATAAATCTTAAAAAAAAAAAAATCATGGACCCACGACTACTGTGGTGACCTTGAGGCAGCCACTGGGGCTCTCTTAGCATCAGAGCCTGTTGGAAAACAAGAATACAGACCCATCTCAGATAGTGAAAGCAAGGATTAGGCAAGAGGAGGTACAAGATATCCTGAACACACAGATTGCGCTTAACACACCCCTGATCCAACATACCTCATATGATTGTCACTAAGATGAGACTGCATTTTATAAAACTGGGCCTGAGTCTTGCTTCTCTGCTCTAGGACAGGGCAGAACTGGAAGCCAAGGGGAGGGCAGCACTGGCAACTTTTATTTTTCTTTACTCACTTCCTGGTGAGATTTTGTTTGTGGAACTAGTCTTTGTCTTATATAATATTTCATAAATTATGAAAACACAGGTGGAGCAGATAAGCAGATGTCCAGATCAGTCTATTCCTGCCTACTCCTTCCCTGCACACGTGTATTAAGCAGTTGCCTTATTCCAGGCTGTGTACTGGTTGCATTTGTGTTCAAGGCTGACAGTGGGAGTGACCACTTGTGTCTATCTCCAACCGGCACACCAAATCTGCCTCCTGTACCTTTTGCTTTCACTGTCCCTCCCAAGTTGGGGCCCTTGGTATCAGTGATCTGGGTTATCATCTCCAGGACATAGTCTCCCTCCTATATTGCTGCCAGCTCTCCAATCCATTATCTCCCAGCAGCCACAATGATATACTACAATATTTACCTGATATGGCCATTTCCATAAGGAAACCCCTTCAAAGGAATTTCTCAACCCCTTACTGGGATCTGTCAAGATCCTCTGTGACCAGAACCCTGAGCACTTATTCAGTCTCACCTCTGACCTGGTCAATTACAATGAGCTCCAGAAACATCAGCCTTGCTGAAGCCCTGCTCCCAAAGGGTCAAGCTGCATACACGATGGCCTGCAGTCCCCTCAGCCAGGCAAATCGGGACACCCAGTCTATAGAACAGGTGGCTGCTTCTCACACCAGAGGAATGGTTTCAATGTTGCATCTCACAGAGGCACCCTAGTGGGACTCTTCTCTGACACTCTCCACATGGCACTGTTTATTTCCTACTATCAGATGCACATTATTACAATCTTCAATTGTCTCTTTCTTAGTTTGATCATCTCTAGGCAAGACTCAAGAAAGAAGAATCCTGGGACCAGCACTGTGGCGTAGCAGGTAGAGCCACTGCCTGCAGTGCCAGCATGCCACCAGTTCCAGTCCCGGCTGCTCAACATCCAATACAGCTCTCTGCTATGGCCTGGGAAAGCATTAGAAGATGGCCCAAGTCCTTGGGCGCCTGTACCCATGTGGAAGATCTGGAAGAAGCTCCTGGATCCTGCATCCTGGATCCTGGATCCTGGCTTCCAACTGGTGCAGCTTCGGCATTTGCTGCCATCTGGAGAGTGAACCAGCGGATGGAAGACTGTCTCTGTCTCTCTCTGTGTCTCTTTCTCCCCCGCCCTTCTCTTTCTCTCACTGCCTCTACCTCTCTCTAACTCTTCCTTTAAAATAAATAAATGTTCAAAGAGAGAGAGAGAGAGAGAGAGAGGAACCCTGTCTCTCCCATTCTTGATTCCACTGTCTACAGGGGCACAATACAGAATAAAACTTCCATGACTACTTGTTTAATAAGTGAAGAATGAAATCACTGGCAAAAACAAAGTAAAAACATGCTACTTGCTGAGAAAGAGTGCATGAAAATGAATTTTGTTAGAGACAATATATTTCACGATGATCAGGACAGCATGCAGCATATGCACCTACCGAATGTTCGAGATTTTCAGTACGTCCTTGTACAAAAAAGCCTGATGCTTTGTTTTCTTATTACCCGTTCTTAACTTTATCGGACCGTGCACCAGTAGTCTTCGTTCACGTCCCTTTGAAGCACTTGCATCCTCTGAAGTCCCAGCCTCTTGAAAATCATCGTCCCTGCTCAACAGCAAACACCAAAGAGTAGCTAGTCAATGGTCACAGACTAGTTTGATGCCAGTCATTAGGAGTGACACATGATAAAACTGTCATCTCAATTCCTCAGACAAGGCTCTCCAACTACAGATGCCAATGGGGTTTCAGGTTTTACAGGTCTCAAAGAGCAGGTGGCACTGAGAGAGTTGGACAGGGAACACATCCAAGGGAGAACCTAGGGCAAGTATCGTCTTACAGGCGTGCCAAAGAAGACAGCCGCTCAGACCAAGAGGTGTCAGGTAAGTGGAGAACTGAGAGGATAACAAGAAGGGAGCCATCGCTCCCATCAAACGCTATGGAAGGTAAGGCAGGTGGTTACTGAGGACTCATCATTGGACTTACTAACACGGAGGTCTTGGTAACCATGGACAACTGCTGGTGGAATGATGGAAGGGATGTTTTCCACAAAGTCTGTGGTACACAGAGGGTTCTAAAACAACCCATCCAAAAGCCGCACACCCCAATGATTGCAGCCTATGACTGTGCTATCTGCAAAAAGAGACTGTGAAGACAGAATGAATGTGATGAACCTTCAAATAGGGAGAGTACATTCCCTAGTTTAGGAGGCCTAAACTAACCCCCAAGAGGTCCCCAAATCAGAGATTATCATCTACACTGACTCAGGACATGGCACAGAAGGGGAAGCCAGAAAGAGTTGAAGGGCAAGGGAGAATGAATCTGTCATATGGGCAGGAGCTACACAGAAACATGAGACTAGATGTAGTCAGCCCCCAGGTGACAGCTGGAGGAGGAAGGTACCTCAACTACAAGTAAGGGGATTCAAACAATGTTCTGAATTAGCTCAGAAGCAGATCCTAGCCCAGAGCAATCTCCCAACATGTGGACCAAACTTAGAGGACCCTATGAAGTGGACCCAGAGAATCCCAAATAAACCTGTGCCCTACAGGTCCGTAACAAGGAATTCCTGTGGTTTTCAATCTCTCCGTTTCTGGTCATTGTTGTACCTCTATTATTTTAACAAAAAGAATGTTGCTTCCTGAGACTAGGTGCCATTGCCATAAGCATCTAAAAATTGGAATGCGGATTTGCAATCAGCAATAAGCGAAGGCTGCAACACGTCTGAGGAGCATGAGAAAGAAAAAGCTGAAATTCTGTGGAATACACAGTTAGCAGAAATGTGCATACGAAAGATTCTGCTGGTGTGCACTTGGCAGTATTGAGGATCAAAAGTCTGTGAGAGCATTTCAGGCATGGAAAGCCAAGACACTGTGGCAAAAACATAGTCTACACGAACGATCTCTGTAGACCCCAGTGGAAAAAAGTGGCAATCAAAGAAGAGTGCACTTATCTCTAAAGGGAAGAGAGAACTTCCACTTTGCTTATGGCCTTGTCCATAGGGGAAAAAACCGCTATAATCCAAAAGTTTTCCTTTTGAAATCTGTATTTATGAAATAAACGTTTTCTATTAAAAAAGGCTTCCATAGCCTAGACAGCTCATTTCAAGAGCCTCGGGTGGTCACTGACGTCATCCATGAGAGTGTTCATTGTTAAATTAACAGCAGAATTGGAATCCCCTGGTACGAGTACTCAAACAATATATTTCACTTTGTGTTTTTATGGGGGTGCAAACTGTTGAAATCTTTACTTAATGTATACTAAACTGATCCTCTGTAAAAAAAAAAAAAAAAAAAAAAAAATTATCAACTCCCAACTTGACTCTCACTGGGATTAAACATGACAATAGGTCTGATCTGATTTCATCATCATTTAAAAAATATCATCTATTATTTTTCACTTTATGTTTCTGTGTGAGAGCAAACTGTTGAAATCCTTACTTAATGTATACTAAGCTGATCTTCTGTATATTAAGATAATCAAAAATGAATCTTGATGTGAATGGAAGGGGAGAGGGAGTGGGAAAGGGGAGGGTAGTGGGTGGGAGGGACGGTATGTGGGGGAAGCCATTGTAATCCATAAATCGTACTTTGGAAATTTATATTCATTAAATAAAAGTTAAAAAAAAAAATTAACAGCAGAAGTCACTGTGCACTGACTCCCCATGCAGGACCTCTGTCCTCAATGAGTTGTATTGAGAGTTAACTGTAAAACCAGTTTTCAAACAGTTTGTGTATGTGCATATGTGTGCGTGTGTGTATGTGTGAAAATTGTTGACATCTTTCCTTAATATAGAGTTGGTCTTCTATGTACAAAGTTAATTGAAAATGAATCTTAATGGAGAATAGAACTGGGAAGGGGAGAGTGAGGGGGATGAGGCATGGGAGTGTGGGTGGGAGGACTGATATAGTGAGAAGAATAACTATACTCCTAAAGTTGCACTTATGAAAATTTGTATCCCTTAATAGATAGATTTTAAGAATAAAAAAAGAAAGTACTGAAGATTATTGAAAATTTCAGAGTCTGACAGTTTCTAACTGGCTGTGTATGAAAGGGAGCATGTATCATAAAAGAGAACATGTAATCTGGAACAATAGTATCAATCTGCCTGGTTTTAGTGCAAGTTAAAGTAAAATATCGAAAGCAATCTTCAACTGTGAAGTTCTCCATACATATCTGCTGCTAATTCATTCTAAGTAAAAGCAACAGGCATGTCTTCTGCCTTTTCAAAGGAAAATTAAATCACATACCCCTGATATTCTAAAGCAGTTTACATCTCTAAAGAGTATTTCCATTCAACTACCACACTGCCCTCTGTAAAGAACACTAAGATGGACACCACAGCTGTCACTCACCAAGCTCTTAAAACATGGTTTCAGAAGAGGGAACACAAGGCAATTTTCAGCCTATCACATGTAAAACAAAATGACACAGCGATTGGTAAAGAAGTCATTGTAACGTGGTCCCCTGTTAGCATGACAATTTACATAATAGGGATACATTGATTCCCACTTAGTAAAATGCTTCCTATCTTATCTAAATTAGTGTTCAAATTGGGAGGCGAGGGGAGAGAAGTGCTAGACAACATGAAATAATGCTGGACACATCCACAAACATTTCTTAACATCACCCAGGCTTAGATATAACTGGTTGAGTTGGGACCATGTACCAATGGGGCTCTGTGGCCATAATAGGTAAAACCAGTTAGACTGAGCAGAACACAAAACTCTTTCATAAACAGGACAGCCTCTTTCGAGATCTTTTCAGAGAAAACTCTTTGCCATGAAGCCAAGGAAGTGTCTCCCCTGACAGTACAAAGCCTGCTCTTTTGAGCTCAGTAGCACTAAACCAAAGAACAAAAGTAGCTTCTCATGAAACCAGCACCAAAGTCAGGAATTACTTCCTCTGTTTTAAGGAAAACAGGACAGAACTCCTCCTGGGGTGACCAGTCTGCTTAAATGATCACAAGTAGTACAGGAAAAGGCTACCTTGCGCTGGGGACTGGCGGATGACTTCCAGAAGCTCTGACAACATTACTTTCCATGTGTTACAACTCTAGACTCTGTCGACACTATTCAACAGAGACCATGAACAAGTCCCTGAAGACTGTGGGTTCCGCAGTAGTCAAGATCACCCATCATTGTGATGTCAAGGTTCTAAGGCTCATGCCATAACTGACAAACTCTCAAACTGATATAGTGGTTTTCTAGATTTTGGCACCATCATTCAATTCTTCAAAATTTAACTGAGATGATGGTTCATTTGCATGCAGTTGTAAGAAACACAGAGAGATTTCAGCAACCTTCCCTCCAGTTTGCCCAAGCGGCAATATATTTCAAAGCTATAGTGCAATATTATTTCTTTGCATATTTTAGTATAATTATATAATTTTTTATACAAAAATAATATGTACAACATTAAAATGAATACATGATTCACCCATTTTCTGTTCTTGTAGCAAAACCCCTTAGGCTAGGTAATGTGTCAAAGAAAGAAGTTTACTTGTCTGACGGTTTTGGAGGTTGAAAAGTCCAAGAGCATGGGGCCCCACTGACTCAGCCTCTTTTCCTGGCTTATAGACAACCATCTTCACACTGTGTCCTTGCATGGCACACAAAGAGAAGGAGGTAAGGGCTTCAACAGGAGAACTGGGTGGGTGGGGGAAGAACTCTGACCATAGCAGTCTATTTTCACTTCTGTCATTGAACACTGACCTTTCGGCCCTACATACCAAATGGAGAGATAGTATCAATGTGATGCTGTGTCAATTATAAGGTTATTTTAACATATCACAAACACAAAATTCTTTTATTCAATTTCCCCCCTTAAGTGTTTAAATGGGTGATCTCTCACATCACACATAAGGGTGTTAATTGTGAAATTAACAACAGGAGTCACTGTGCATTAACTTCCCATGCAGGACCTCTGTCCTCAAATTGTTGGATTATGAGAGTTAATAGTAAAACTTGTTTGCAAAGATTTACTTCATTTTAATGTATTAAGTGGAGGATGTTATCTATGTCTCATAAGCTATAGTAATGTCTAAGTGCTCACAAAGGATGCACTATGCTTGGGTTCTTCAAAGTTGATTTTCTCAAATATATATACATACATACATACATATATAAATTAAACCTCTAAAAAAGTAAATGGTGATGAACTATCTACACAGGAAAGAAGGTTTTGTAGCAACACTGGCAGGAGGGCTGCAACCAAACTAAGTAGTTTTTGAACCCCCCCTCCTTCAGCATTCGCCATGTAGAGGGTGCTGGTAAAAGGAGTTATTCTAGAAGAGTCTCAGTGTCTCCACCTGCACAACAGAGATGATAGTGCACCTCAAAGGATTGCTGCAACTATAAAATGGGATAACAGTATAGAAAATTTAGCAAGCTAACTCACAGAATAATTCTTGCTTAATACCAAGGCTGCTTAGAAAAGACAGGGAGACATTATTTTCCAAAATAGTGAACACTATCATGGATGTTTGTCCATGGCCAAAGAGAAAGGAGGGAGAATATGTCACGCAATCAAATCCACTGAGCAACGACAAAACGTCAAGCTTCTTGCAAGGTAGTTTATATATAGCCTCCCCTTGCCTCAACATCAGCTTCTGGGGTAAAAATTAGTAATTCCATTTGACAGGTGGAGAAACTGAAGCTCAGTGAAGTTGTGTGACTGGGGGCCAGATACCTAACAGTTGGTAAAGTGAGAACTCTCTAAGTCCTAAATCACACAGTGTTTCCATAGCTAAGCAGTGCCCCCCACCCCCAAGACAAGGGGAAAATATCCTTGGTATTATATACATATGCATGTATATATATTTTGCAGAATCATCTTCCTGGCATGTACCCGGGGCCTCAGTATCTTCTGCAGCTGGATTTGGTGAGCCCTCACACCCATTCATCCTTCACCCTCACAGGGCTGCTTCTGGACCCCTCGGCCTCTGTGGGCAGCTTGTTGATAACTCACAGGCAGCCAGTCTGTATTAGTGCCCAGATATGCTTTTAGTTGCCTGTTACCTTAGGCAGCCAGCCACACCTTGGCATCAGACAGGCTGGGAATAGCAGTCAATACCAAGAAAAGGTTATAATCAATGACTCTCCAGATGTCTACTTGTGCTGGCAGTTATGAGCCCTTGGGAGAACCCTTACACTCCCCATATGTTCTGGTCTCCCTCCTGAATCCCTGTAATTATCCTTTCTCATGTTGGTCCTCTGAACACCCTCATCTTTGCCTCCACCAAGGGAAACATCCTCAGTAGCTGATATCAAGCACCTGCTCCAGTGTTCCTTGCTGCCCTCTGCTGGCAAGAATAGGAAGTCATATTTTACCTCTCAGGACCATGGCACAGGGCAGGTACTTCATTGAGATGAGTCAATTCTGGAACACCAAATTGGAAGTGCTGTCACAAAACTAAGTCCATAAAATGAATACTATTTGAGAACATTTTTGAACAAATCAAAACCATTGTAAAATATCTAAGTGCACCCTGAAATGCTGCTTCTAGCTGCATCTGTCCTCTATCTTTTCATTCAAGGCAGAGTTCCAACATCACAGTGGAAAATCAGGCTCCCAATATTAATCATCATTCCCATAGTTTATAGAAATGAGCAAAAGAAATCACAAAATGGAGGATAAAGCGATAAAGCATATCCTACTCAGCCTTCCTAAAGAAACGATTAATGGTGATGATAATATACACATTAAATCAGATCTCCTAGTTCCCATGTCTGTTTCTCAAGTTGATTGAAACAGAGTAGAGGGGGATAGGATAATACGGTAAACACAAATTAAACACACAATTTGGCTACAAAAATGCATAAAGGAATGAGAGAAGAAAATCATGATGGAAGAAATGTAGTGATGCTATGACTATAATACCCTGGGCTCATAAACTACTCAAGGCAACGTCTCACGAAAAAGATTTTCTCACAATACTGCCTATTGAAACAGTGCTGAGGGAGCAGGGTGTTAGTTACTCCATTCCTTATGTCTTCATAGAGTAGACTGGCAATTGGATACACAAATATTGTAACTGCCTGGTCTTCACTTCTCCAACTTGGAATGAGATGTACATAGCATTCTATTCTTCTTGCAGCTAAGCTTGTGTGCTGATGCAGGGGACCCTCTCCTGTCACCTCACCTCTGGGAGGCAAGGGCAGATGGTAAAATAGTAGGGTCTTTGGAATTGGGACTGGAGATAGATTATGGATGTTTGAGTTTTGGCAAACTACTTCATATTTCCGCATCTCAGTTCTTATATCTGTAAAAAGAAGATAATGACTTTCAAAGTGTTGTGATGAAGTGTGAGATAAAGCATGGAATAAGATAATTCAATCCCTGATGCCTGCCTGACCCACAAACAGCACTCCAGAAACCCTGGAAGTATTCTCTCAGTGTCTAGATAGGGTTTCTCTGCCGCTCTGCTGGATGGTTCCCGCTCTGGGGCTCGCTGGGTATCAGAAGAGCTGCTTTATCACAAAGAAATACACACCTACCTCTTGGCTTCCAGCAAGTATATCCATATGCAGACAGTTTTCAAGGGTGTTTGAGATAGTATTCTTGCATGGACTTAGATTAGGGGTTGTCCAGTTTATACTTGCAGGGTTTTGGGTACACAGATAATATTCTAAGACAACACAGATTCAGAACGGGTGTTTGGCTCAGCAGTTAAGATGCCAGCATCTTCTACCACAGTGCCAGTATCAAGTCCCAGATCAACTGCCCATTCCACCTTACTACATATACTCCTTCTAGGAGGCAGGACTGCTGGCTCAAGTGCCTGGATCCCTGCCACCAATGTGGGACACCTGAGCTGAGTTCTTTAAACCTGGCATCAGCCTGATCTACCCCCTCACTACTCCAGGAACTTGAGCAAAGAACCAGCAAATGGAAGAACTCTACTTGTTACCCTCTCTGTCTTTCAAACACAGAACATGAATGACAACTGAAAAAAAAGATTTTGATCTGGTTAAGTCCCTTTGTGGAGACAAGTTGCATAGCAAAGGGCACAAATAAACATAGATGAAAATGTATTTCATACAAATAACTGAAAATACACCATGTTTCTCTTATTTAAAAATAGATCCAATGATAGAGGACAAAAATAGGTAACATGGTAACAAAAGTTGACTTGGGTTATCAGAAGGTCAACTCATTTTCCTACCTAGATGGTTTATTATGATCTTATTGCTGGGTCACAAGGTTTTGGCCAGACTGGAACACAATTGTCAACACTCATAGACACAAGGTAGCTTTTCTATGTACACTTTAAAAACAGGCACCAGCAAATACTGCTGGCTTTCAATGATGCAGAATGGAAGGATCCCTACTGTTCCAATTTTACAAAATATAAATAAAAAATCTGAAAGAGAGAGGAGAGTATCCATTCTACAGTTATTCCAACATAAATGCTTATTATGGTGATAGTGAACAAAATTACTTGAAATACAATTTCAGATATTTCACAGATTATTTACAAGTAATCAAAACAGAATTCCTCAAATTCCTCAAGGACTCTCTGGATCTGATGCTCATTTGAATACTTTTCTGAGTAGATAGAAAATTGAGTTTCACACCAGTCACAGATCTTACCTGATGGATTCTTTAAGCAAAGAAAGATTAAGATAAAGGCTTCTGTCTTCTGTTTCCTTCCATTCTTTAGTCAATCATCTAATAGTGGAACACCTGAGGAAAGTGTAAATAGAAATCACACAATCAGACATGGGTAAATTTTGAAAGCATGTGAAGGGAATCTCCTGTGTCCTGGACACTCAATTGCTCAAAGGATGCAAAAGGTGAAAAGAAAATGGTTCAGAAACACTTTATTGGATGTGCTGTTGGGAAGCCACAGGATGAACTTCCTTGGCTGGGGAATGAAGGGAGGGACCATGGAAATGTCAAACTACAGCACAACTGGGATACCCATCGAGCCCACAGTTCAGCTTCCTCAGTAATGCATGACATTAAATGAAATTACTCAAATAAAGAACCTAGAAACAACAAAGCAGTGTGTTACTCAGTGTGTTAATATTCCTGAATTGAGAAATCCCCCATGTGAACTTCCTACTCGAAAAGCTGAATATCACAGTCTTAGTGAGCTTGAAGAAATTCATCTTAATTTAAACCTGACAGCATTAGTCACACCTGGTTGGGAATTTAGGCGTTACAGCGTAGCATTCTACCACCATTCTGTTCTTTCACATACAAGACATGGGGAAAATATTAAACACTACAATTGAAATGAAATTGCAAATGGAAGCAGAAGGGAAAAATGTCTCTGTGGGAATATGTACCCTATGATGCTAATGGTCTCTGAGCCTATATTTTAAAACAGGGTCGTGATAATGATCAGAAGAAGCTTCACTGCATTCTAATTATAAAGGCAGCTTCCGTTCAGCACGTATGTTTATATAGTGAGAAAATGATTAACAAGACAGGTGTGGAACCCTTGTTCTACTATGAGCCTTTTTATACACTCTAAGCAAAATACTACATTTTTAAAAACCTTCCTGCCCAAGTTTTCAGATCAAAATTCTCCCAGATAATACCTCAAAGAAATGGCAAGCTGTGGTTTAGAAAAATATGGAATTGACATAAATTTGGAGAAATCTCCAACGTGAGATGGTATGGATGAAAACAAATCATGATATTTTTCAAGAGAGCTTAAACTTGAAAGAAATCAACAACTCTCTGAGCTAGGGGAGTCTTCAATAGTGGTGCCCAAGAGTAAATTGTGATCTGTTACAAGGCTGGCAAATGACAACTACTGGGTCAAAAACAGGTCAAATACTTAACGTTACCCATGGTCATTCACTCACACAATATTGTCTCTGACAGTTTCAGGCTACAAGGTAAAGTTTCGGCCTACCCAAGTAAAGTGAAAGATAACAACATGTAAAGATTCTTTTTCTTGTCAGTCCTCCCCCCAAAATAGTTAACGATTTACACTGTACTAGATATTATAATGTCATCCAGAGTTGGTCTAGAGTATGCAGGAATATATGACCAGATGAAATGGAAGTAATATACCATTATACATAAGGAATGTGAGTATCTTTGGAATTTATTATCCACAGGTGAGTGCAACCGATCCTCAAGGACCAGAGAGACAACTGTACTCTCTGGCTTGGCCATGAGACATGGCAAATATGGAAACGTTGGCGAAAGGTAGTGTGAATGATTCTGAGTTAATCTTAAGAGTCCAGGGTAGCCACTAGCCCTCCAATGGCAGAATGAGAACTGTGAAAGAGACCCACTCTAGCTATCTACAAATTTGCATGAGAAACAAAACACTCATTGAGTCAGCCTGGTGTCACAGTGGGTTAAGCCACCATTTGTGATGCCCAAGTCAAAATGGTGGTACAAGTCCCAGCTGCTCTGCTTCCAATCCAGCTCCCTGCAAACGTACCTGTGAGACTGATGGATCATGCCCCAAGCTCTTGGGCTCATTGCTACCCATGTGGGAGACCCGGGGGTAGATCCATGATCCTTTTTTTCAGCCTGGCCCAGACCTAGCTGTTGCAGGCATTTGGAGGAGGGAACAGATTTTTGATATCTCTATCTATCTACCTATCTACCTACCTCTCTTTCTCTATCCCCTCCGTGTGTGCATATATGTGTATATGTATGCATATGTGCATCACTCGGACTTTCAAAAAGTAAACAGACAGAACAAAAAATACTTACTGTTGATATTCTCTGTTTGAATGTAGCAAAATCCAAATTTCATGGGTGAGTATACTCTGCTTAAGCTTTCCCATAGAGGCTGGCTTCTCAGATTGACAACACTAGGAAAAGCATCTCACTCAAAGTTCAGGTGTGGTTTAAGTCTCAACTTCTGATGTTGATGGGCTCAACTGCAACAGGTGTTCATTCCTCTACCTATGATAAGAAAAACTGAGTGATAGCTAATCCAGACCAGCGGCCCACCACACTCTTAGAATGCTGCATTTTCTGTGTAGAGCAATGTGTGGATGTCAGCCGTGACTCCTCAGCTTTTGGTTTAAATGTCTTCTACATAAGGGAAGCCTCCCAGCACAGGAGGTTGAGACAAGTTTGCTTGATGTTGCAGTGGATTAGTCCACCACCACTTGTGATGCCACACTCCATATTGGAATGCTGATTTGAGATCCAGCTGCCCTTCTATCTAGCCCCTTACTAGAGAACCTAGAAAAGCAATGGACTATGGTCCAAGGACTTGGGCCCCTAGCTACTTACGTGGGAAGCCCTGCCGTAGTTCTAGGATCTTGATCTGACTTGGTCCAGTGCTGTCTATTGTAGATATTTGGGTAGTGAACCACTGGTTTTGAGGTATACATATCTCTCTCTCTCTCTCTCTCTCTCTCTCTCCATCCCTCTCTCTCCCTCTGTCCTTAGTCATTCTAAATTTCAACTAAATAAATAAAATAGGACATTGAAAACCCCACAAGAGTGTACAGCAACACATAGATGATATAAAGCTCTAAGAATTTGTGCTAAAGATGCTAGCTGACAGGGAATGAACAAAATGCATGTCAACCTTTAAAAATGTCATTTCACAGAATGCCTAGTGAAACACCTCATGATGTGAAAAGGCATACAGAGCTTTCATTGCCACTTTTCCTGAAATGATCAAGCTCACTAACGTCAATAGCTCCCTTACTTCATAATGATTTTCAGGGTCCACACATTTGCAATGAGAACCCAGAAGCTGCCCTTGCTCTCAGGTTTTCAGCCTTTCCTGTCATTCCTTTTGCTACCTTTCTGAACCCAGTTTCGGCTGTTTTAAAGGTGAATGGCTCAGCTAAAGCAAAACCGGTGCTACAGAAGGAGCTGGAAACAACAGACTGGTTGCCATCTCCGACTACTGAGACCAACATTTCATTCTAGGGCATTACTTTCTGGACTTCACTTCTAGATGCACTACTATAATTAATCATATATGTAGTAATAATAAGATCATTGCTTTGCCAAATATAGACAGGAAAGACTGACATTTAAAGTGTCATGGAGTGTTTTGGGGAAGATCTCATTATTGCCATTGTTTACCAAATTGACATATAATGTTTCAGGCAGTCTCTGCTTTCTAGAAGAATTTTTTAACATATTTCATAAAAAGACTACCAGAATTTTTATCTCCATGTTTTACTAAAACACCATGCCTGCTTTCCTTCTGAATCCACGTTTCAAGTGTTAGAGGTACTGAACAGCCCTAGAGTTCAACTGAATGTTTCAGTCTTAACAGAGCTCACTGAGGCTATTTGGAAACCTAGATGTCTGACTGCTCCTAATCAACGCTACTTCCATTTGTGTATGAGTAATTCCCTTATCAGCAAACTCCATTTGTTGGGTGATCTGTTCTAGCCCCCTGAAATCCCACTAGGTAATTCCAACAACTCTCAGGTTATGGTGTTTCATAAAAGCATTCCTGTAACCATCATTACATATTGATATCTATTTGTTTAGCACTATGAGATGAAGGAATGCAAGAGATTCCCCTCTATTCTTAAAAAGCACACAATTGGATTAGAACCGTAATCTTGGTTAATACCATAATTATTTGGCTATAATTACGGTTAAACCACAATCTTGCATAATTACAAACAGAAAAAGATGCATAATTAAATGAACCAGTTTGCTTACTGCATGATCCTCAGTCACGTATTTTCCTCTTTTCAGATCTCAAGTTCCAGAGAGGCCAGGACCTTGCTGAATTCGTCCTGGCACTTGGCACACAGTATTCTGCACACTCACAGATGCTCAATAAGTCATTTTTGATGAATGGATGTGCATTTGCTTAATAAAGGTGAAGATTAAATGAGTTACATACATGAAGACCTTAGGACAACATCTATTATTAAGACATTAATATAGTAAAATATTGGCTGGCGCTATGGCTCAAAAGGCTAATCCTCCGCCTGCGGCGCTGGCACACCAGGTTCTAGTCCCAGTCTGGGCGCTGGATTCTGTCCCGGTTGCTCCTCTTCCAGGCCAGCTCTCTGCTGTGGCCCAGGAAGGCAGTGGAGGATGGCCCGGGTGCTTGGGCCCTGCACCCGCATGGGAGACCAGGAGAAGCACCTGGCTCCTGGCTTCGGATCAGCGCAGTGCAGCGGCCGCAGCAGCCACTGGAGGGTGAACCAACAGTAAAGGAAACCCCTTCTCTCTCTCTCTCTCTCTCCCTCTCACTGTCCACTCTGCCTGTTAAAAAAAAAATTGAAAAAATAAAATATAAAAAAAATTATAGTAAAATATTATCAAATGGATAAGATTTAGAATAGAGATTAGAATAGACATTCTAAAATTTATTTTAAAGTGACCTTGGAAAAAATAGGTGATAACAGAAAGAATACACCTTATGACACTATTGATGAAGGCAATGTATTAAGCATGGTGTTTAAATACATAAAGACTAAAGGTGTATAATAGCACTGCAATCCAACATTTGTTAAGCAAAACCCAAATAACATTTTTTATTTCAAAATAATGCATACTTTAAAACTGTTGTTAGGAGAGGAAGGGGGATGTAAATTAACACTTATCTAATCAACTGAAAGTATCTTCGGAGTTATTCAAAGACTCCCGAAGTAACTAAGAGGAATGCTCTGATTTCATAGCAAAGTATGTCTAGAATGATGCTCAACAGTATAATGTTCATAGAAGCATGAGCATTCTCCACCCAGGGTGACTGAGACCTTCAGAAGTTTACACAATATATTGGGAATTGCATACATTTAAATGAAGTATGAGTATCATAACGATACATGTCAATCTAGGAAAGCATCTGCAATCATCCTTTATAGGTAAAAATGTGTCTGAACAATTGATTAAATGGGCCATCTAGTATACCACGCGTATATGAATAGTTAAGTTCAAAATCCAATGCTATAGACTAAAAGCAATTATGTTAAAAGTATCCTACCTAGATAAATAAATGACAGACTCACTAGCCTTTCTAGCCATGATGACTCTCCAGGTGAACTCACCTCAAGCAAAGGAGCTCCTCCATCTCTCTACAGAAATGAACAGGAAATGCAAGAAGCAGCACCTGCTGCAGAGACCCAATTCCCACTTCACGGATGTCAAGTGCCCAGGATGCTGTAAGATAACCACGGACTTTAGCCATGTGCAAATTGTAGTTTTGTGTGTTGGCTGCTCCACTGTCCTCTGCCAGTCTAAAGGAGACAAAGCAATGTTTACAGAAGAAAATTCATATCTCATAAAACATACCTGAGAAACAAATGGTACTTCATATGAATCTAATTCCAAATAATTAGGACTCATGTGGTAATAAAAGGAAATTTAGGAGGAAATTACCAAAGTAGGATAGTCTTATTCCTGCCAAACCGTTCATCATCATAGTCTGATCACACTCAATATCAAAGTGCCATCTTTCAAGGACCCCAACCACTTTTTTTTTTGGACAGGCAGAGTTAAACAGTCAAAGAGACACAGAGAAAGGTCTTCCTTTACTATTGGTTCACCCCCCAAATGGCTGCTACTGCTGGTGCGCTGTGTCGATCCGAAGCCAGGATCAGGTGCTTCCTCCTGGTCTCCCACGTGGGTGCAGGGCCCAAGCACTTGGGCCATCCTCCACTGCCTTCCCGGGCCACAGCAGAGAGCTGGACTGGACTGGCGCCCCAACCAGGACTAGAACCCGGGTGCTGGTGCTGCAGGCAGAGGATTAGATAGTGAGCCATGGCACCAGCCTGACCCCAACCACTTTTAATATATGAGGTGACTCCCACCAGTTCCTGAGCCAAATACTTTGATAACCAATCCATAAAACACAGCAAGATATTCCTTTACATTGTTCAATTATCTCTAATTTTTGAAATCTATAGGGAAAGAAAGTGGTTTGCCATCTGCAGGATCACTCTCCAAATGCCCACAGCAGCTGTGGCTACACTTGGCCAAGTTCAGAAGCCTGGATCTCCAGCCAAGTCTCCTGGGAGGGTGGCAGAGTCCAAGTATTTGAATCAACAATGGATGCCTCTCAGAATGTGCATTAGCAGCAAACTGCATTAGAAGCAGAGGCAGAGGCAGGACTGAACACAGGTACTCTGTGTTCACTCTTCTCATGCCCCACATTCCACCATCAGCACATTTCCACCACTGTTATTTTGTATCTCCTTTCAAAAGCAAGAAAACTTGCCCCATACATGGTCAAGCTCTGGTTTTCACATTCACAGTACTTGGTCTTGGGTTCCAAGATGGCGGAGTAGGGAGGGAGCCTACTGCTCTAGCCCAGGAGAAGATAGCTTTAAAACAAGTGGACAGAGTATAGTCTCAGAGAAGAGTTAGGGAGAAAACAGCAAAGGAAACACTACCAAAATTAAAGGGACATGGTGGACATACATAGATGGTGTGGGTGCCCAGGCTCAGGTCTCCAGCAGCAGAGCCTACACACCAGCATTGGAAAGGGGGGTGGGGGTGAGACCAGACTGCAGCAGCCCAAGCCAGTGGCAAAAATAGCTGCAAGAAGAACCTAGAGGGAACCCAGCTTGGAACCCCATGGGGGATAGTGTACCGGCTAAACTAGAGGAGGGAAATGAAAAAGGACAATCACTTTACAATGGCATCCTGTAACAAGCCGATAGAGCAGGTGTCATTTTGGACATATGTAACAGCTGTGCCAGCTCGTGTCCATGCCCAGCAACTAGTTGAGTGCAGACCCTGACTGGTGGGGAGAACTAACAGGGGGATAGGAGCCTGTGACTATGTGAGGCTTCTCTACTGGGACTGTGAAAAAAACTGAGGGAGTGTGGGAGGGAGCATGGCTGGGACTCTGGGCACTCACACTGGGAGACTCCACACGCTCAGGGCTTCCTGGTTACCTGGAGAGAGACATCGCTGGAGAATCTGAACTTACACTGAGGACTGCACAGATCCTTTGTGTGCTCCTTGGGACAGAGTGGATGAATATTATAGCCACTGGGGCTAGCGCTGAGGTACTGGACTCCATTAAGGAGAGGAGCTCAGCTGAGCAGAAAAACTTTCCCTTCTGATAAAAAAGAGAGAGCGAGATTTATCATGCCCAACCTGGGTGTGTCAACATAGGCATGCCCTTAACCCTGGAGAACTGAACAGAGCTCTCCAGCCACATCCACTACAAGCCTCTATAGAGATTCAAAAGCAGACATTCCACTTATCTACACAGTCACAGTACAAATATAAAACACACCAGAGCAAAAAAGGAAAAAAAAAAAAAAGAACAATGAGTATCTCCACAAATGCCAAACAACAAATGCAGCAATTCAAGAAACAAGAAGGAGGAAGACAACATGAAGTCCCCAAAACAACACAATGCTTCCATGCTAGATTGCGAAGATGATGAGATGGAAGAAATGCAAGAAACGGAGCTCAAAAAATTGATCATAAGATTACACAGAAATAATCAGAAGCAAACGCACAAACTACTGAAATCCATACAGCATATGAAAGGAAATTTCTCCCATGAAATTGAGATCAGAAGGAGAAATCCAAACGAAATGAAGAATTCAACAGAACAAATACAAAAATGCAACTGAGAGTCTTAACAATAGAATTGGTGAAGCAGAAGAAAGACTATAAGACTTAGAAGACAAAGCACAGGAAAGAATACAGTCAAACCAAAGACAAGAAGAGGAAATTAGAAACCTAAAAAACACGGTTGGGAATATACAGGATACTATAAACACACACACACACACACACAATTTGGGTTCTAGGAGTTCCTGAAGGCATGGAGAGAGAGAAAGGATTAGAAAGCCTTTTTAGGGAAATATTAACAGAAACCTCCCTAGTCTGGAGAGATAAAAAGACATCCAAGTACAGGGAACATACAGGAAATCTAATAGACATGGCCAAAAAATACCCTCACCACAACACACTGTAATCAAACTCACCACAGTAAAACCTAAAGAGAAGATTCTAAAACATGCATGAGAGAAACGCCAGATTACTTTCAGAGAATCTCCAGTTAGACTCACAGCAGACATCTCATCAGAAACCCTACAAGCTAGGAGAGAATGGTGAAACTTAGTCAAAGTCTTAAGAGAAAAAAACTGTCATCCCAGAATATTATACCCTGCAAAAAGATCTCATTTATGAATGAAAATGAAATAAAGACCTTCCCTAACAAAGAGAAATTAAAACAATCTGTTGCCACCTGTCCAGCCCAACAAAAAATGCTTAAGGATGAGTCGCACACAGAAACACTGTCATCACTATGAAAGAAGGTGAAGGAAGGAAATCAATCAGTGAAAGCTCAAAGAAAATTCAAACTAAAAAATGGGAATGTTTTTGGAAAAACGGCAGGAAAAAGTGATTACATATCAATAGTCACCTTGAATATAAATGGCCTCAACTCCCCCATTAAAAGGCACAGACTGGCTGAATGGATTTAAAAAAACATCTATTTGCTGCCTACAAGATTCACATCTCATCAAGAAAGATGCATGCAGACTGAAAGTGTAAGGGTGGAAAAAGATATGCGATGCCAACAGAATCCAAAAGGAGGTAGTGTAGCCATCCTAATATTAGACAAATTAGACTTTAACACAAAAACTGTTGAAAGAGACAAAGGATAGGCTTGGTGCTGTGGCACAGTGGGTTAACACCCTGGTCTGAAGCACCAGCATCCCATATGGACACCGGTTTGAAACCTCGCTGCTCCACTTCCAATCCAGCTCTCTGCTATGGCCTGGGAAAGCAGGAGAAAGGCGGCCCAAGTCCATCAGCGCAGCTCCAGTCATTGTAGCCAATTGGGGAGTGAACCAGCAGATGGAAGACTGACTGACCACTCTCTCCCGATCTCTCTCTCTCTGCCTCTGCCTCTCTCTATGTAACTCTTTCAAATAAATCAATCTTTTTTTTTTCTTTTTTAAAAACTTTTATTTTTAAATATAAATATAAATTCTGAAAGTACAACTTTTGGATTATAGCGGCTTTCCCCCCCATAACCTTCCTCCCATCTCCCACTCCCTCTCCTATCCCATTCTTCATCAAGATTCATTTTCAATTATTTTTATGTACAGAAGGTCAACTTGGTATATACTAAGATTTCAACAGTTTGCACCTACACAGATACACAATGTATAAAGTACTGTTTGAAGATTAGTTTTACCATTAATTTGCATAGTACAACATATTAGGGACAGAGATCCTACATGGGGAGCAAGTGTACAGTGACTCCTGTTGTTGATATAACAATTGACACTCTTATTTATGACACTAGTCTTGTTTATGTGGTCCCTTTGACATTTAATCCTATCTTTTTGATCAATTATGAACTGCAACTGATCACTTTGGCTAGTAAGATGGCATTGGTACATGCCACCTTGATGGGACTGATTTGGAATCCCATGGAACATTTCTAGCTCTACCATTGGGGTAAGTCCGAGAGAACATGTGCCAAACTATACATCTCTTCCCTCTCTTATTCCCACTCTTATATTTAACAGGGATCACTTTTCAGTTAAATTTAAACACCTAAGAATATTTGTGTGTAAATCAAAGAGTTCAACCAATAGTATTAAGTAGAAAAAAAATACTAAAGGGAATAAAACAGTAAGTTTTTCCTTGACAGTCAGGACAAGCACTGATCAAGTCATTGTTTCTCATAGTGTCCATTTCACTTCTACAGATTTCCTTTTAGATGCTAAGTTAGTTGTCACTGATCAGGGAGAACATATGATATTTGTCTCTTTGGGATTGGCTTATTTCACTAAGTATGCTGTTTTCCAGATTCCTCCATTCGGTTTCAAATGACCAAATTTCATTTTTTACTGCTGTATAGTATTCTATAGAGTACATATTCCATATTTCTTTAGCCAGTCTACTGTTGATGGGCATTTAGGATGATTCCATGTTTTAGCTATTGTGAATTGAGCTGCAATAAACACTGAAGTGCAGACAGATCTTTTATCAAATAAATAAATCTTTAAGAGGGGGGGCACTATGTAATGATTAGGGGATCAATTCAACAGGAACATGTAACTACTATAAATATATATGCACCTAATCACAGGGCAACTGGCTATTTAAAAGAAATGTTAAAGGATTTAAAGGGAGACTTAGACTCCAGTGCAATAGTATTGGGGAACTTCACTACTCCACTTTAAGCAATGGACAGATCAACGAGAAAGAACATCAACAGGAGAAGAGCAGATTTAATCGATGCTATACACCAAATGGACCTAACAGAGATCTAGAAAACTTTTCGCCCTACAGTCGCAGAATACACATTCTTATCAGCAGTGCATGAAACTTTCTCTAGGACTGACCACATATGAGGCCATAAAGGAAGTTTTAGCAAATTCCAAAAAAATCAAAATCATACCATGCGTCTTCTAAGACCACAATGGAATGAAGCTGGAAATCAGCAACTCAGGAATCTCTAGAGCATATACAAACATGGAGACTGAACAACATGCTCCTGAATGAACAGTGGGTCAAACAACAAGTCAACAGAGAAATCAAAAAATTTCTGGAAACAAAGGAAGACAACAACATAACATATCAAAACTTATGGGATATAGCAAAGCAGTGTTAAAAACAAAGTTTATAGCAATAGCTGCCGAAATCACAAAACTGGAAAAGCACCAAATAAATGAGCTACGTGCATCTCAAGGATCTGGAAAAAACAACAGTAAACCAAACCCAAAACTAGTAGGAAACAAGAAAAAAATTAGAGGAGAAATCAACAAAATTGAATTAAAAAATATAAAAGATCAGCAAAATGAAGAGCTAATTTCTTAAAAAAAAAAATAAACAAAACTGACACACCATTGCCCAACTAACCAAAAAAAAAAGACCCAATTCAATAAAATTAGAGATGAAAAAGGAAATGGACAACACACACCACAGAAATAAACAAAATCCTCAGAAATGACTACAAAGAGCTGTATACCAACAAACTGGGAAATGTAGAAGAAATTCCTAGACACATATAAGCTACCTAAATTGAGGCATGAAGACATAGGAAACTTAAACAGACTCGTAACCAAGACAGAAGTTGAATCATTAATAAAGGCCCTCCCCACAAAGAAAAGCCCAGGACTGGATGGCTGCACTGCTGAATTCTACCAGACATTTAAAGAAGAATTCACTGCAATTCTTCTGAAGCTATTCAAAACAGTTGAGAGGGAATCCTCCCAAATTCATTCTACAAAACCAGCACCACCTTAATTCCTAAACCTGAAAAAGATGCAACAGAGAAAGAGAATTACAGGCCAATTTCCCTGAAAAACATACATGCAAAAATCCTCAACAACTTCTAGCCAATTGAATCCAACATCAGAAAGATCACTCACCCAGACCAACTGGGATTTATCCCTGGTATGCAGGGATGGCTTAACATTCACAAATCAATCCATGTGATACATCACATTAGAAAAATGCTGACAAAAACCGTATGACTATCTCAATAGATGCAGAGAAAGCATCTGATAAAATACAACAGCCATTCATGACGAAAACTCTAAGCAAATTGGGCAAAACTTGGAAGCATTCCCACTGAGATACAGTACCAGACAGGGATGGCCACTCTCACCACTGCTACTCAATATAGTCCTGGAAGTTTCAGCCAGAGCCTTAAGGCAAGAAAAAGAAATCAAACGGATACCAATTAGAAAAGAGGAAATCAAAATTTCCTAGCTACAGATGACATCATTCTATACGTAGGGGATTCAAAAAAATGCCACCAAGACTCTACTGGAACTTATAGGAGAGTTTGGTAAAGTAGCAGGATATAAATTCAACACACAAAAATCAACAGCCTTTGTATACACAAACAATGCCAGCTGAGAAAGAACTTCTAAGATCGAACCCATTCATAATAGCTACAAAAAGTCAAATACTTTGGAATAAATATAAGCAAGGATGTCACAGATCTCTCCAATGAGAATAACAAAACATTACAGAAAGAAATAGAAGAAGATACCAAAAAATGGAAAAACCATCCATGTTCATGGTTTGGTGGAGGCAATATCATCAAAATGTCCATTCTTCTGAAATCAATTTAAAAATTCAGTGCAATTCTGATCAAAACACCAAAGACAATCTTCTCAGATCTAGAAAAATGATGCTGAAATGCATATGAAGACACAGGAGACCTCGAATAGCTCAAGTCAGCTTATACAACAAAAATAAAGCCAGAGGCAGCACGATACCAGTTTTCCAGACATACTCCAAGGCAGTTATAATCAAAATAGTCTGGTACTGGTACAAAAACAGATGGATAGAACAATGAAACACACAGACTAGACACACCAGAAATCAATCTGCACATCTACAACCAGTTTATATTTGATTAAGGAGCCAAAAAACTGATCCCAGGAGCAAGGACAGTCTCTTCCTGAAATGGTGCTGGAAAAACTCGACTTCCATACACAGAAGTTTGAAGCAAGGCCCCTACCTTATCCCCTTACACAAAAATCCACTCAACATGGATTGGAGACGTAAATCTATGACCCAACACCATCAAATTATTAGAGAACAGTGGAAAAACCCTGCAAGACATTGGCACAAGCAAAGAGTACTTGGAAAATACCCCAGAGGTGCATGCAGTCAAAGCCAAAATTAAACATAAGATTACTTCAAATTGAGAACTTTCTGTATGGCGAAAGAAACAGTCAGGAAAGTGTAGAGGCAACCAAAGGAATGGGAGAAATTATTTGCAAACTATATAACTTAAGAAGGATTAATAACCAGAATCTACAAAGAGGTCAAGAAACTCCATAACAACAAAAAACAACCCAGTTAAGAGATGGGCCAAGGACTTAAACATTTTGCAAAAGAGGAAATCCAAATGGCTAACAGACACATGAAAAAATGTTTAGGATCACTAACCATCAGGGAACTGCAAATCAAAACCACAATGAGGTTTCGCCTCACCCCGGTTAGAATGGCTCACATAAAGAAATCAGCAAACAACAAATGCTGGTGAGGATGTGGGGGAAAAGGTACCCTAATCCACTGTTGGTGGGAATGCAAACTGGTGAAAACCACTATAGAAGACACTTTGGAGAAACCTCAGAAGTCTGAATATATTCCTACCATATGACCCAGCCATCCCACTCCTTGTAAGTTACCAAAGAGAAATGAAATCATCACACAAAAGAGCTATC
>NW_028301687.1:0-34603 GCF_051225735.1 Oryctolagus cuniculus
GTTCTGTTAGTACACAGCCCCTCAACTTGTGACTTTTCAAAATTGCTCAAGCACGCGTTTTTGAGTCACCTCGGAGGGGAACAGTTGGGGCCCTGGGGGATTGATTGCCCACTGTTCTAGAGACTAGAACAGACCTACCCTTGCCTCCTGGAACTTTCTCTGAGTTAGAAACCTCTTAGAGTTATTATAAATCCTTGAAATATTTTATTTCATGGTGTATCTTTAAGCAGAGGTATCTTAAATTAGTGCAGCAATCATAGACTTATTTTTATTATATTTTTATTAAGTAGGAGGGAGGAAAGCATTGTTGGTCAGCGCACATGGTGCTTAACGTGGAATCTGGAGGTGGAGATGGTGTTTTCTTACTTCAGAGTTTGTGATTTCCAACTCTTGCCAAGGGTAAACACTAGAATTAGGTCTAGGCTGTGGTTCTAGCTGGTATGCCTCTGTTTCAAATTTCATCTCGCTTCTGCTTGGCATCAAGATTTCCAGCTTTCCAAGGCTGGCCGCAAATTCAAATCAAGTGTCTAAACCAGTAGTTAGAGGAAAAGATCCCGCAGTGGTAATGGTACTGCTAAATGACCTAAATACCCATCCTACATTTTTTTTTCCTGTCAAGAAAAAAAAAATGGACACCTGCCAAGGCTGTGTATGAGATTCTAAGCATGATTTTCATCACACTCTGCCCTGAGCAGTAGGGAGAGGAGAGCCTGCCTTCAAAAATCTGTCTTGAGGTGTTCTGAATTTCAGGACCGCCTTAAGTTGGCTGGTGGATGCCCTCAATCTATGTTTCTTTGTAAAAATTTTCTGGTGTTATGGATGGAAGAAAATCATCACTGCTCCCATAAATTGTTTTTAGAAATTTATTTATTTGAAAGTCAGAGTTACAGAGAGAAGGAGAGGCAGAGAGAGAGAGAGAGAGAGAGAGAGAGAGCGAGTTTCCATCTGCTGGTTCCCTCCCCAATTGGCAGCAACGGCCAGAGCTAAGCCAATCTGAAGTCAGGAGCCAGGAGCTTCTTCCTGGTCTCCACGCAGATGCAGGGGCCCAAGGACCTGGGCCATCTTCCACTGCTTTCCCAGGCCACAGCAGAGAGCTGGATCAGAAGTGGAGCAGCCGGGGCTCGAACCAGCGCCCATATGGGATGCTGGCATTGTAGGTGGCAGCTTTACCTGCTACGCCACAGTGCCGGCCCCTGCTCCCATACTTTCAAGCGCTGCAGCCAAAGCATTTTTTTCAGTGCCTTACCCTCCACCTGTGCTTCATTAGAATTAAGCACAGAGTAAAGCATTAGTGACTGTGATCCTGCTGTGTGCCAAGGTTATGGGCGCCTGTCTTAGCCCCAGCAACGGGATCACCATGCACCTTCCACCAGGGAGGGATCCAGCTGCACGATTCAATCCTGAAGACAGACTCTCAGTGACCACTCCTGATCTCAATGCTCTTGGTCAAGGTTCCCAAGAAAGCAGAGACTGAGATTTAAAAAAAAAAAAAGTGCTAATAATTTATTAAGACGTGCAGTTTCAGGAAATCCAAGGTCAAGAAGAATGAGGTGGAGCAAGAGGAAGAGCCAACACAGAGGTGCACCACAGAGGTGTCCACGGCTTAGTATCTACACGGCTAATAATTCATTCCCTTGGGGTCATCTTGCAAGAGGCCATTTAAAGTGGGGTGGGCATTTGACCCAGCAATGAAGACTCCAATTAGGATGACCACATCCCGCAGTAGAGTGCCTGGACTTAAGAATGACCTTCAATTCCTGAGAGCAGGAGTGCTTCGGTATACAATGACGTGATGAGCTCTTCCAGCCAGAAGACACTGTCTCACTGTTGGCACCTCTGCTGGGGCCGCTCCTGCAGTATTTCCTGGTGAAAGGACACATAAAGCGAGGGTACATACGCTGATTCGAGTAAGAGAGTGTGCGTTTCAGAACCTCAGCTGAGGACGCCCCGAAAATCATTGAGCGTGCAGAAACCAACAACTCCCTCATGTTAGTTGGATGCTAATTCAGTGTAAGCTGGCTGACTATGCGCTCAACTGTGAGAGAGAATATGACTTAGTAACACTTCAAATGCTGCAAATTTGTCTTTGGAGACTCTTCCAAAAGGAAGGTGCGAACATAACTTTCTACCATTTTCTAGATTTCTTGCTTCACATCCTTCTGCAGACACTATTTTTTTTCTCTGTAAATGTGACTTTCATGCATGAGAGGACTTTAAAAAGTTTGTGGGAAATGTTTATTATGAAAAAACCATGCATGGATTTCATTGTTTTTACAAAAAAAAAAAAAAGTCCTTTTAGTTCAATTTTTCACAGGCTTTTTGAAGCAGCTTCAGGTATTTTCAGAAGTGTTTTGTGCCATGCAGTGGTGCCACACCATCTTCTTCTTCTTTTTTTAAGATTTATTTGTTTATTTGAAAGTCAGAGTTACACACAGAGAGAAGGAGAGGCAGAGAGAGAGAGAGAGAGCGGTCTTCCATCTACTGGTTCACTCCCCAGTTGGCCACAATGGCCAGAGCTGTGCCGATCCAGAGCCAGGAGCTTTTTCTGGGTCTCCCACGTGGGTGCAGGGGCCCAAGCACTTGGGCCATCTTCCACTGCTTTCCCAGGCCATAGCAGAGAGCTGGATCAGAAGTGGAGCAGCCGGGGCTTGAACCAGCGCCCATATGGGATGCTGGCACTGCAGGCGGCAGCTTAACTCGCTATGCCACAGTGCCTTCCCCACACCATTTTCTTTTGAATGACTTGCAGCAAACATATTTGGGGGAAGGATTGTGAAAAATATCCTCTTGGGTAAATACGAACTGGGAAGATTTAGAGAGAGAAGTAATAAAGCAGATGTTACTGTTGAATGAGTGAACTATCGTGATATCTTATTTTTAAAAAATGGGTAATGCTTAATAGGTTTGCTTTTATAGATCATGGCTACTGCACCTGCTGTGGCAGGTGAAAAGTCAAGCTCCAGTGACAGTGACAGTGACACTGAAAATGATAGCTCTGAAGCCAGTGAGACCACGGAGAGCGTGTCCTCTTTTGATCAATTTGAAGAAGAAGATGACCTGAGCTCAGAAGGCATCGTAGAAGAGCCAACTTCCAGGCAACTGCAGTTTGAAATCAATGAAGAGACACCTCCAGGAGCTGAAGCTACAGTTGAGAACAGCTGTCAGTTGGGAGAATCAGGTGAGGGATTACCCATGCATGTGAGTTTCTTTCATGCTTCTCCTCTTTGGGAAAAGATTTATTATTTATTTATTTCCAAGGTAGAATGACACAACAGAGAAGAAGAGATACAGAGGGTGGAAGATGGGGAAAAGGAGAGGGGAGAGAGAGAGATTGATCAATCTTTCTTTCGCTAGTTCACTCCCCAAATGGCCTCAATAGGCAAGACTAAGCCAGGAGTCAGGAACTCCCTCTGGGTCTCCCACATGGGTGCAGGGGGCCTAAGCACTTGGACCACCCTCTGCTGCTTTCCCAGGAGCATTGTCAGGGAGCTGGATGGGAAGTGGAGCAGCCGGGACTCGAACTGATGCCTAGATGGCATGCTAGTGCTGCAGGCTGGGACTTTAGCCCACTGCGACACAGCGCCGCACCGTGGCAGAACTTTTGAAGGTAGATGTAGATATTTAGAAATTTATATAACTGTTTATTTAACATCTCTCTCTCTGTGTGTGTGTCTCTCCATATAAAATATTCACATGAATTAACTTTGGAAGTGGCACATTGCTCAAGTTTTGTTTACATTTGTATTTTGCAGATTTCTTAAAGATTTATGTATATCATAAAATTCATTTGTGACTGAGAATTTATGAAAAAGCTAATTTCAAAATTGTACGATTTGGCTGCCCTGGCCCACAATCATTCTGTTTAATGAGTGGGGTAGGCAGGCTGTCATTATGGAGACAGCGATGTGTCTTTCACATTCTTAGGAACGTTCCATTGATGTGTTTGCAGCTTTGCATAAAATACAAATATAGTCAAAGTTATCAGCAGAAGTTGTCTTTTAAAACTGAATATGAGAGGGTGGTGTTGTGTCACAGCAGGTTAAGCTGCTGCCTGCAATGCCAGCATCCCCTGTGAGCACCAGTTCGAGTCCTGGCTGCTCCACTTCCAATCCAGCTCCCTGCAAACGTGCCCGGGAAAGCAATGGAAGATGGCCCAGATGTTTGGGCCCCTGCTATCATGTGGGAGACCTAAGCAGAGTTCTGGGCTCCTGGGTCGATCTCTCCCTCCCTTTCTGTTGCTCTGCCTTACAAATAAATCTTTAAAAAAATGAATATTAAACCTCTGTTATTTATTTTGAAAGGATTAACTGAATGTGGGGAAATTCTAAAGAAACTCTCCAGGTACCTTTGGGCCCACCTGTCAAAATCCGAGTAAGTATAACACAAATAGTTCAAAGTCACACATCACGACATGTTATTTCCCTCTGCATGGCATATTTTTTTTTAAATTTTCTTCCTGCTAAGTTGTTTTGTATAACCTTCCAATGGGGTAAAAAGTTAATGTTATTAAAAATAGAGAAATCTTTCCTTGGGAAATGTTATGGTCTAAGTCATTCGGTAGCCAGGAGTAAGTTATTGAAGAATTTGAAGAGGGGTATAAGCGGAGAAAAGACTCAATTTTCTTTTAATACTGCACAATAATAAAGTAGCTGTTTAACTAACATTGTATACCATTTAAAACATTGCGTGAGTTTCATGAAACTGACTTTGGCACAAGTTGACCAACGGTGAAACATTCTATAATATCAGCAACGATGACTGCACCACGCCAGTGTGTTGTGTTGTTTTCCTGACAACCATTTGTGTGTGCTTGCTAATGTGCTAGGGACTTTGCACACCACAGTGAAGAGAGTAAAAATGTTCCTGCCACTGGTGGTTTATTGAGTCTAATCTTGGCATTTGGTACCTCATTCCAATTTTCTCAATTAATTTACAATAGAATAAGTTTAGAATCAAAATGGAATTTATAATACTACAATACCAATTGTATTCAACTACAAAGTAAAATAAAAACTCAAAACATTCTTTATAACAAGCATATTTTAAGTATAGATTATGGCCTAAGCATATTTTGGTTCTAACCACTCATGTTTATCTCATTAATCCTCACAGCAATTGTTTGAAGGATTAGCTGTTCTGAATTCTTTTTTTTTTTTTTTGCAAGTCAAGAAACTGTAGCACAGGATAGACAAGCAATTTGTCTAAAGTCACGTAGGAGCAGGCTTAGAATCCAGAGCATTTGGTCTTAGCCAAAACATTATGTGTTGAAATTTGCGGAAAGTGAATTCTGAAAGAATACATAGAGTTAACATTTTCCTACTGTGTTTGAGTTTTTAGTTTGAGAGGAGCAGGATGGAAAAGAGAGGGAGAGAGGGAGAGAAGGAGAGAGGGAGGGGGAAGGGGAGAGAGAGAGAGTTAGTTTCCACCTGCTGGTTCAGTCTTCAAATGCCTGGGACTGCCGGGCTGGGCTTGGTCAATGCTGGGAGCTGGGAACTTAGTGTGGGTCTCCCGTGTGGGTGGCAGGGAGCCAGCTACTTGAGCCATCACCACTGCCTCCCAGGGTGTGCTTTAGCAGGAAGCTGGAATTGGTAGCTGAAACCAGGACTCAAATCCAGGCACTCGCATGTAGGTTATAGGCATCCTAACAGGCCAAATGCTTTCCTTTAATTAAAAGGAATTATATCTAGTAACAACCCACGTCCTAGCAGTTCTTGTTTTTATACACCACCAGATGTAGCTGGAATAACTTCTGATACCTGCTAAGGCCTGTGTAGCTCTATGATGACTTTGGAAACCGCTTGGTGCTACCCTATAACTTGCAACTCAGTAATTCCATCTGCCTGAGTTCAGTCAAGTGGGCATTGAGGAAACCTGTGTTTCAGGAAGCTAAGAGAATAGTCCTTGCAGCACAGTTGGCAGTATCAAAAAATGCATAGAAACAAGTCAGATGCCCATGGGAAGGAGGACACAGAATCAGTTATGATGTACACATCACAGTGCAGTAGTTCAAGCATAGCATCCTATAACCACATGCGGGATTTTAATCGTAATTAGTACTTGAGTTAAACAAAGAAATTTCAGAAAAGGCGTGGGATGCCTTTCTGATAAAAATTACAAATTAAGCATAATATACATCATAAGAACTTAAAAAGTGAAGTGAGACTGAGTAAAATTGAATTCAAGGCAGTGGCTGCCTCTGAGGGGAGAGGCTGGGTAATGAGCTTTGGAAACGACTCACTGGGAAGATATAAGTTATGAAAAATCTTGGGCACCGGGTTCTAGTCTCGATTGCCCCTCTTCCAGTCCAGCTCTCTGCTGTAGCCCGGGAGTGCAGTGGAGGATGGCCCAAGTGCTTGGGCCCTGCACCCCATGGGAGACCAGGAAGAAGCACCTGGCTCCTGGCTTCGGATCAGCGCAGCACCGGCCGTAGTGGCCATTTGGGGAGTGAACCAATGGAAGGAGGACCTTTCTCTTTGTCTCTCTCTCTCTCACTAACTCTACCTGTCAAAAAAAATTAAAAAAAAAAAAAGAAAATTTTTTTTGTTGCTGGGTTGAGTGAAGACGTCACAGATGTTGATTGTACATTAGCTTAAAAAGCAAATAACTGAACTGAATAAATAAACAGCATATAACTGAACAAGGATAATGACTGATTTAGTGTTTCACATTTGAAGTACATAACAGTAAGCCTGTCAATCTAAAATGTATGTGGAGATGAATTTTTTGCATAAATTTAAGCATACGCGTACACTGAAGTGAGTTGCAGTTCCACTCTTAGGATGTCAGGCTCCAACCAGGGGCTTATTCTATTATCAAAATCATGGCAATGCCCTGGAAAACTGTTAAAGATAACAGAAATTTGTGCTTAGTTTTTTCTTTAAATTTCTTAGACTGGAAGAAGAGTTGCCCACCCAATCAAACTGTACGTTTTCTCTGAGGCGGCTGCTGCTCTGTCCACAGTCTCCGCCTGTTCTGTATTTTATTCAGGAGGGTCAGCTTGCTGAAAGACTTCGTTGAATCTGAATTTTTTTTGATTGATGGAGATTCCTTACTCCTCACTTGTGCTCTCCATGTGAACCTCAAGATGGGGCAAACCCTCCACTTCTTCTACATTATGGAGCGGTTTCTGCACGACTTCATTCAAAAGGAAGCCAGATTTGTAATCGTCTTTTTTAAGGTAACAGATATTTCGTTCTCCGTTCTCATCTTGGAAAACAGAGTCAATCATTTCGAAACGTGGCCCATCATTACTTAACTATTAGCTATATTGCTTCTTCAGTCTGTAACTAGAGGCTCTGCTGAAAGGGCTAATAGTAAATGTTGTACAGAGGAGAATGGCCACCGAGTGTGTTCTTATCTACTTACACTTGTAGAGGCTGTGTAGAACATGTTTAATCATCTTAGCTCTTTCTATCATGTTAGCACAGTAACTCCCATAAGCTTCACAAAAATAACTAGACACTCATTTTTTATCTCTAATACTAACACTTGTTTCCTTTTTTTTTACAGGATGCAGAAAATATATATTTTAACTGCCCTCATTTTCTGGCCCTTCGTACTGCCCTGATTCAACATTTAGAATACAATACTGATGTCACTGTTCATACTGAGTTTTCCAATTGTTTGTCTCCAGAATGGAACACACTTCTTGAGGAATGCTACCCGCATTTCTTGGTCATCTCAGATGAAGGAATAACCGCTCGACAAACAGATTTTTTAAACATTTTTATCATTCATGCTCTTCAGAAGAAAATCAATATAGTACAGCCCTTGGGGCTAGAGTCGGATGTCCTTAGAATTTATGGATACCATACCTCAAGTCGCTTTGAGCACAGACAATTCTTTGAAATGGTAAGTCAGGTTGAACTGCCTAAGAAGAAGTGAGCCGTGTAAATGTGGAAGAAACAACCCTGATAATGTGAGTCCTTGTTCAAGAGGTTGGGCCTAGGAAGGCTCTGAAGGAATCTTTTAACGTGGAAAGCAGGAAGGTTTTGCTCTGGCTTTACAAGTCAGGTTAGTAGAAGTGAGTTCTGAGTTTTGGCAAAGAGAGAAATTCTTGTTGGGGATGAAGCCTTTGGGTGATTCGGTGAGATGAGGAAGAAGGGTGTGGGCCAAGTTCAAGGGCAAGAGGCAATGGAGGCCAGCGCCACAGCTCACTAGGCTAATCCTCCGCCTGTGGCGCCGGCACCCCAGGTTCTAGTCCGGTCAGGGCCCCGCATTCTGTCCCGATTGCCCCTCTTCTGGGCCAGCTCTCTGCTGTGGCCTGGAGTGCAGTGGAGGATGGCTCAAGTGCTTGGGCCCTGCACCGGCACGGGAGACCAGGAGAAGCACCTGGCTCCTGGCTTTGGATCAGTGCGGTGCGCCGGCCGCAGTGGCCATTGTGGGGTGAACCAATGGAAAAGGAAGACCTTTCTCTCTGTCTCTCTCTCTCTCACTGACAGTGGACAGTGAGAGAGAGAGAGAAAAAAAAAAAAAGAAAGAGGAAATGGAGGGGAGGAACCCAGAGAAACCAGACATGAGAGCACCAAGGTGGGAAATTCTGTTTCTTCTGCATAAATTATACAAATATGTGTGCACGTGACAGCTCATAGGGACACACACTCAGACGTGTACTTGTTTGAATATGTATTACCTAGGAGAGTTCTTCAAAATGTTCGTGGAAAATGGAATTAAAGATGCTAAGTTTGGTGCAAAAAATCGAACATGCATAGTTTTTTTAATAATTTTTTTGTTTTTGTAATATGGACAAATTTTATCTGTACAGTTTTAGAGTACAGTGATACTTCCCACCCTCCCCTCCCTCGTGCCCATGCTCCCACACCCCCCCTTCCTTTGTTATTTTTTTTCTTTTAAAGATTTTTATTTATTTATTTGACAGAGTCACAAAGAGCAGACAGAGAGGGAGAAACAGAGGGAAAGATCTTCCATCCACCAGTTCTCTCTCCAATTGGCTGCAGCGGCTGGAGCTGAGCTGATCTGAAGCTAGAATGCAATCCAGATCTCCCACATGGGAGGCGGGAGCCCAGTTCCCTGAGCTGTCACTGGTTTCCCAGGGTGTGCATTAGCAGGAAGCTGGAGTTAGGAACTGGAGCTGGGAATCAGATCCAAGCATTCCCGTGTGGGATGTGGGTGTCAGTCTCAAGGCTCAGTGCTCATACCATTTGGTACTTTTTAAATAGTTGCTTTTATGGAACTAGGTAGAAGTGTTTTTTGTTGTTGTTGTTAGATTGCAATGTCCTCAGCATTAGTTCAAGAAGACATAATGGAAGTTTATTTGATTTGAATTGATGGCTTTCTTTTTGTTTTCCTGTAGCCAAATAAACATGACTTTCCACCTTGTATTTAGTTTAAGTAGAGGTTTGTGATGTGTACACATACGTGTTTTTTTTTTTTTTTGTATCTGTGTGTGTAGCATGAGAAACAGCTGCGACATGCCTTACATGCCCATGTGGTTTTCCAAAAGTCACAGGAAGCAAGAATATCTGTGTGTGGTCATTTGAAACTAAATGTGGAAGACCTGCAGAAAGAGGTAATGACTATGCTCCTAAAACTAAAGTTCAGTGTGTAGGAAATATACCTTTGATGGCTATTGCTTCTAGCAAACAGGCCTGTCCTACGCTCACCTTCACGCCCCCTGACTCCCTAGCCTTCCATCTCTGGGAAGTGTTCTCTTGCAAGCCGCATTCCTCTGAGGCAGAAAGGGTCTTGCTAAATTGTTATCAAAACATCCTGAAGTTGGTTAAAAATATTTTCTACAAAATACTTTGTATGCAATGTGTGGTGATACTGGCCAGAGGCCAGTGCTGTGATAACGTTAACGATCCCAAGGCTTACTCTTGTGATGGGTGAGGTGGCTCTTGTGGGTGCTGGCTTCCTGGAAGATGGGAATTGTTCAGATCTTGAAAGGAAAGGGATCTTTGAGGTTAGCAAATGCAAGGAAGCCATTGGCCTTTGGGAACGTCTCCGGAAGTTAACCTAAGCCAGTGGTTACTCTGTACTTCTGATTTCCTGAATCATGCCATCTCATGTGGTTCCACAATCCATAGAACAGTGTTTTTGGAAGACTAGGCATGACGTGGTGATGAGACGGGGTTCACCTGACTGTGGAGTCAGTACACGTATGAGCATCCAGATATTTAGTGTCCCCTATTCTAAGGTGAACTAAAAGTCCCCACCTCATTGGATTCTTCTGTCCATTCTCCCTGCATTCGCTCTCTCACTTAACCATACAGCAATATTTGTGACACGGATGCATCGTTCCACATGTCGTGCTAGGTGCTGGACTTACAGTGGTGGACAAGACCAAAAGGGGTCTTGTTTTCATAGGAATTTTAACCTATGTGAGCCAAGTAACCAACTGTAACGTTGCACGGAGAAAGATGCAGGTGATTCCTTGAGCAGCTGTGAGAAGGGGAGGGACTCTTAGAGCTGCAGCGGAGCATTCACTGTGGCTCTAGCTATGGTTTTCATTCGTGTCCTCACTCTCATTCCTGTTTTACATAGGTGGGGTTTTTTAACAGCCTGTGCTCAAGCGTTACCCTGTCCTTCTCTCCTTCCCAAACTTGTAGCCCTTCCTGGGGCTCAGTGGCCCTCCCCTGCTCCTTAGGCCCCCAGGAGCACACAGAGTAGAAATAGGGCTGCCGATTTCATCCTCTGAGTTCCTCTGATTTCAAAGGGCAGCCTATGTGTGCTGATGCTCTCCTGCTCGGAACTCCCTGGGGGTGCTCTTTTCAGTCTTAGTGTAAAGCCCCTGTGAGACCCGACATAGCATGTAGACACTGAACTGACGTCTTTAAGTGAAAGAATTGAGACCAGGTGACTTGTTCAATGACTGTTTCAAGCTTTTAGGAGGTGTTGCGTCTCCTGGTTCAAATCCTGATGCCTCACCACGGACTCAGATAAACATCTTGTCTCCATCGCCCCCGTCTGCTCCTGTCTGCATCTCTTGCTGAGCGCTGTGATTTATCGCGCCTTTGCAACTTTCCCCAAAATACAAGGGTTCTCGTGATCACGCCTTTGGTAGCAGTCGTTCGTATCAGTTTATGGGAGTAGAGCTGTTGATCGTTAGCAGTGTGTATGCCATGCATCTCAGTGTCTTCACTGGCCCCTGGGAAGTGTCTGGGCTGACAACACTGAAGAATCCACAGGTTAATCACACAGAGACCTGTGGATTTGCCATGGCCTGTAGATCAGCAGGAGAAAGTTGTTCATATTAAAATGTCACTTAGGGCCTTATTAAATACCGGCTCAGCATCATTTTCCAAGTTCCGCAGGCCTATCTTATATGTTTTTCTTTAAGTTTTTGAAAGATAAAATTTCAGTATTTTTCTAGAATTAATTACTATGTCAGCTTTGAATCTTGTTTCTTGGAATCACTGTTTTTTTTGTTTTTTTTTGACAAAGTGTTCTATTTCAGGTGCATCAAACCCTGTCCTTGCTTCAGGACCTGTGGCCACAAGGAGCTGAAATCCGAGGTGTTGTCTGCTCCGTTTCATGTTCGGTGGCACTAAAGCTCTACAAAAAAATGTTACTAGATTTAGAAGACCGTGAAAACCCAAACACATACACAGAAAACTGTGATACACAGGTGAGACTCCTTCAAAACCAATGAGCCCGTCTCATGCCACTTTTGATGATGTGACAGTGCTTGTGGGTGGTGGCCCTATGCATAAGCTCAAGGTCAAACAGAAAATACGACGTGTGGATCACATGTTTGCTGGCTAAGCATGGAGATATCATTATGATCTCATTCTTATGAAAGCTGGCAAGATTCTTTATAAGATAGTTGAGATGAATCTGTCACCTCTTTCATCTCTGATCACAGGACAAATATCTTTTGTCCCCTGGCTCAGAGCTGGTCATCATTGCTGCTTGCAATCTCCTGGGCCAGTTTCAATGCATACGTGGTGACATTGCACAGAAGTTAGCATTTGTCAAAGCCGATAGGCAGTGGGACCTGACGATGAGCCCACTGTCCACTTTGTGGCTCAGCATCACGTTTTCTGTAATGATAAGGTTGCTCCTATTTGTAACAGTAGTGAGCTAGTAGAGTCTGAATTACTTGTCAATCCTTGCTGTAGTGGGCATGCAGTCACCAACTTTTTACTGTTCTTGGTGGTCTACTACATGGTAAGTAAAAGTCAAGCAGCTACTCGGGGGCAGAGCTGGGATGCAACCCATTTTTTCCTTTTCTGTTCTGCTACGTTGCTTTACCGTATAGATCACAGCCATGCTCAGCCCTGGTTCTACATAGGAACAGGTGTGACAGGAAGCAGCTTTTCTGCAACCCCTGGTACTTCTGCTCTTGAGGACATGAATAACTGGCTGCTGGACATGTCCTTAAACAGAGGCCATCCCCTACCATTTTATCAAATGCAAGGTTTAGATACAGTGAATTTCGGAACTCCATGTATTAGGCAAAGCTTTCACTCCTAGGCAACACAGCTAGTTGTGTTGTTTTTCATCCATCACATGCTTAGTAGAATTTTTCTAGAGATAAAATTACCCCCAAAAGAATTAAATCGTCACATGGGAGAATTTTGGGTAAGGTGCCTTAAAATATTGTTACTGCATGTCTGAATTTTTTCAAGAAAATTTGACTTCTTGTTTGTATTTTTCTCTTTAAAATTTTTTCTTTCTTTGTTTTTATTTATTTGAAAGGGAGAGCAGAGAGAGAACATGAGCAAGTGCAAGCGAGCCCATCTGCCAATTAATTTCTCAAATGCCCACAACAGCAGGACTGGGCCAGGCTGAAGCCAGGGCTCTGATCTCAGTGTGGTTCTCCCAGCTGAATGGCAGTCATCACCTGGGGTCTTAACGTTAGGAGGTTGGGTGTTAGCAGGAAGTTGGTCTTGGAAGCAAAGCTGGGACTCCATCCTAGACACCTGTTACGGGATGTAGGTGTCCAAGCAGACTCAACCCGTGCACCAAAGGCCCACCTTTGTATCTGAATTTTTATGTTGCCTGTGCAAGTGGACATTTTAAAAATTCATGTTTTTCCAGGATTTGAAGGAGGCACCCACACTCAGTGAAGCAGCAGACCTGTGCCGAATGTACTGTCTCAGTGTGATTTTCCTTCAGCATTTACCTCTGATCCAAAGAGCTAAGAGTAGAATCATTACTCATAAATGGGATGCAACACTTTCTCCATTTCTAAGAATGGTAAGTGAACCACCTGGAGATTCATAAGCGCTCAAAATTCAATAAGGCAAAACTTGGACGGTGCAATCCTGTGTCTCTACTGATGCTGTTTTGCTTTCTATAGTCATCTTAAAAGGTTCTTTGTTTCCTGTATCCATCTTCAACATGGCTACCAACAAACAATGCATGTTTCCTTGAAAAACTGAGTCCTAGATAAAAGCACTCCATACAAAAATGTAGTCCTCCCTAGTATAAAACAACCCCCACACTGAAGAGTTCATTGAGAAAACAACTCTAATGAGTATATATAAATAGTGAAGTAATGAATAAAGAACTTACATTCATTGCGTTTCACACTTCGTAGCCAGTTGAAACAGAGACGACAGGAATACAAAAGTCCTTTGTAAGTTCTTAGGAAATTTAGGAAAATTTGAAAACCTTGGTTTTTTGTACTTAGCACAGTTTGATGCTTTTATGTAGTTAGTTGTGATCTCACTTCTTTTTTTTATTTTTATTTTTTATTTTTTATTTTTATTTTTTGACAGGCAGAGTGGACAGTGAGAGAGAGAGACAGAGGGAAAGGTCTTCCTTTGCCGTTGGTTCACCCTCCAATGGCCGCCGTGGCTGGCACGCTGCGGCCGGCGCACCGCGCTGATCCAAAGGCAGGAGCCAGGTGCTTCTCCTGGTCTCCCATGGGGTGCAGGGCCCAAGCACCTGGGCCATCCTCCACTGTACTCCCTGGCCACAGCAGAGAGCTGGCCTGGAAGAGGGGCAACCGGGACAGAATCCGGCACCCCGACCGGGACTAGAACCCGGTGTGCCAGCGCCGCTAGGCAGAGGATTAGCCTAGTGAGCCGCGGCACTGGCCGATCTCACTTCTTTTTTAAGATTTATTTTATTTCTTTGAAAGACAGAATTACAGAGAGACGTAGAGACACAGAGAGAGGTCTTCTATCCACTGGTTCACTCCCCAAATGGCCGCAGAGAGAGAGAGAGAGAGAGAGAGAGAGAGAGATCTTTCTTCCACAGGCTCACTCCCCAAATGGTTACAATGGTGGGGGCTGGCCCAGACTGAAGCCAGGAGCTTCTTCTGGGTCTCCCATGTGGGTTCAAGGGCCAAAGACTTGGGCCATCTTCTACTGCTTTCCCAGGCCATAACAAAGAGCTGGATCGGAAGAGCAGCAACCGGGACTCGAACAGGTGCCCATATGGGATGCCGGTGCTTCAAGCCAGGGCTTTAACCCACTGCGCCACAGTGTGTCGGCCCTTGAGCCATCTTCCACTGCTTTCCCAGGTGCATCAGCAGGGAACTGGATTGGAGAAAGAGTGTCTGAGACTTCAACCAGCACCCATATGGGATGCCTAGTAAAGGCCCCATAGACCTAACTCTTGAAATGATACCATAAATAGCTTTTAATTGTAAATCTGTAGTAAAGCAGTTAAATGCCCACTACTTTTATATATTTATTAGTTCGAATCAATGAGGAAGTATTTATTGAAATTATGATTGGGATGAGTTCAGAAGAAAAAATTAATGTTAGCACTGAAAAATACCTCAAAGGTTATACACGGTTATTTCAAAAAGTTCATGGAAAGGGGCTGGCACTGTGGTGTAGCAGGTAAAGCTGCCACCTGCAGTGCCAGCATCCCATATGGATGCCGGTTCAAGTCCTGGCTGCTCCACTTCCAATCCAGCTCTCTTCTATGGCCTGGGAAAGCAGTAGAAGATGGCCCAAGTCCTTGGGCCCCTGCACCCACGTGGGAGACCTGAAAGAAGTTCCTGGCTCCTGGATTGGTGCAGCTCCAGCCATTGTGACCATCTGGGGAGTGACCCAGTGGATGGAAGACCTCTCTCTCTCTCTCTCTCTCTCTGCTTCTGCCTCTCTGTAACTCTGCCTTTCAAATAAATAAATAAATATTTTAGTATATGTGCTGCTGAAGCGAGCACAATAAATAAATATTTTTTAAAAATTTCATGGAACTACAAGGTATCGTGAATTTCCACAAACTTTTTGAAGACCCCTTGGATATTGCCCTTGTTATTTTGCAATGGGATGGACCAGAAGAAGGTAACTGGCTCTAAGCTCTTGGTCTTCACTGTATGTCCTTTGTCTTTGTACAAGGAGTAGATGATGCTCAGGGAAACTTAATTGACACAGTCACATTTTTGGAAGATTTTATATCATTAACACCTGTTCCTCTCTCTCTTTTGTCCTTTTGTATTTTTTCCAGCTAAAACAATGTGAATTTCTCATCCTAAAACAATTAAAAGTTACAAATAATTGGAGTGTGGATTTCACCGGCCTCCCTGACTTAACTGATAATATTTTATGGAAAAATATTGCTTATTATTATGAAATTGAGTATCACAGAGGTATGTTTTAAATAGCTGTTCATTAAATAGTTTTTTAAATTCATTGTCCATGCCTGAATGAGAATTGTATCTAATAAATAATGACAGAGGGTTAGTCATGCATCAATTAGGTTGAATTACATAAAAAGTTTCTCTGAAGATATGTTTTTTTTTAAAAAGATGTATTTATTTGAAAGTCAGAGTTATAGAGGGAGAGAAAGAGGGAGAGAGAGAAAGAGAACATTTTCTATCCACTGGTTCCCTGGTTCCCTCCCCAGATGCCTGCAATGGCCAGGTCTGGGCCAGGCTGAAGCCCAGAGCAAGGAGCTTCTTCTGGATCTCCCGTGTGGGTGGAAGGGGCCCAAGGACTTGGGTCATCTTATATTGCTTCTCCCAGGCCAGTATCAGGGAGCTGGATTGGCAGTGGAGCAGCTGGGGCTTGAACTGGCGCCCATATGGGATGCTGGCCAACCACCCTGAAGATATTTTCTGTGGGATGCTGGCCAACCACCCTGAAGATATTTTCTGTGGAAAGTCTGTATTTTCTTTCTTTCTTTCTTTCTTTCTTTCTTTCTTTCTTTCTTTCTTTCTTTCTTTCTTTCTTTCTTTCTTTCTTTCTTTTTTTTTTTCTTTTTTTTTTTTTTTTGACAGGCAGAGTGGATAGTGAGAGAGAGAGACAGGTCTTCCTTTGCCATTGGTTCACCCTCCAATGGCTGCCACGGCTGGCGCTGTGGCCGGCACACCGCACTAATCCGAAGGCAGGATCCAGGTGCTTCTCCTGGTCTCCCATGGGGTGCAGAGCCCAAGCACTTGGTCCATCCTCCACTGCCTTCCCTGGCCACAGGCAGAGAGCTGGCCTGGAAGAGGGGCAACCGGGAAAGAATCCGGCGCCCCGACCAGGACTAGAACCCGGTGTGCCGGCGCCACTAGGTGGAGGATTAGCCTAGTGAGCCGCGGGCGCCGGCCTGGAAAGTCTGTATTTTCACAAGGTTCAGTTGAGAGGTCTTTATAAGAGTTTTTTTTTTTTTTTTTGAATAATTATGGGGTAATTGATTAGTTACTTGGGGAAAAAAAGGAAGATAAATGGAAAGGAACTACGGAGTTGTAATTTATTCTGTGTCTTCCATATGAGGTGCTTCAAAGTGTTCATGGATAATGGAATTAAATGCCACATCTTCTTTCTTATGTGGAAGGAAAAGAAAAAAGAGACTATCTGAACTTAGAATAGTGACCAGTAGTGCTTGGAGGGGATGGAGGGAGGGAATTAGAGGGAGGTTGGCTATAGGGTCTAAAACCCCACTAGACAGAAGTAACTGGTCCTAGTGTTGCACAGCACAGGGAGAGACCGTAGCCCATAATAACGCATTGCACAGTGTGGAGAGGAGCTGGAGGTGGGCATGCTGATTTCCCGATTTGATCAGCTTTCACTGTTGAAATATTGCACCATGCACCATAATGCTGTGCAAGTATTGCATGTTAATTAAAAATGCAAGAAGTAAAGTATAATAAAATAAGTTGATTTTGGTATAAAAATTTCTGGAATCTCCAAAAACTTTGTGGAAAATGAGTATGAAGAACACCTTATGCATAGATTTCAATTCTTTTTTGCACCAGAATCAACTTTTAGTTCCATTTTTCCATGCAGTTTTTGAAGAACCCTCCTACACCAGATATTGTGTATGTGTTGGAAAATGACAATGTAGCTTTGCTGCTGGCTGCTTCAGATAAGATGTTGTTCCCATGGAAACTGAAGTGGCGTACCAGCTTGGAGCATTTTCTGAAGGATGCTCACTCATGTGTGCATGTGAGAGCGAGAGCAAGAGAGAGAGAGAGAGAGAGAGAGTGTGTGTGTCTTCCATATGCTGGATCACTCTCCAAATAGCCACAATGGTTAGGGCTGGGCCCAGCCAAAGTCAGGAGCTTGGAGCTCCACCTGGATCTCCCATGCAGGTGGCAGGGGCCCAAGCACTTGGACCATCATCTGCTCCTTTCTCAGGAGTGTTAGCAGGAGGTTGGATGGGAAGCAGAGCAGCCGGAACTCCTACTAGTGCTCCAATATGGGATGCCAGTATCACAGGTGTCCAGGATGGGATGCCAGTATCACAAGTGGCAGCTTGACCCACTGTGCCACAATGCTGCTCCCTGCTTTTTTTTGTGGCAGAAAAATATAACAATAGCAGTATCAATTTTATTTTTGCTCTAGCAGTCTTCAAATATTGAGTACGTAATGAAAACATCATATTCTGTCCTGCATTAAGCATCTAACATTAGAAGCTAGTAACTATAAACTTGAATAACTCAGACACCTGTAACACATAAATTCAGACTTTGATTATGAATTGGAATCTGTTACCTTCTCCTCCCTAGGACTGGACTTGGAATTGGGTGACGCTCTGATGCACGCATATCACAAGCTGTGGAACACAACGTTAGCCTTGTCAGAGGGTGGTGACTTTGGAGACTCCATGCCCGTGAGGACAACTTCCAGACTGTTCCTTACACAGAAGGAAACATTGCCTAAAGGTGCTGACAGTTTGCTAGAAAAGATTTGCTTGTTATTTGAAAGACAAAATGGCACAGAGAGAGAGGGAGAGGAGAGAGATCTTCCATCTGCTTTTTCACTTTCCAAATGGCTGCAACCACTGGGCTGGTCCAGGCTGAAGCGAGGAGTCAGAAACTCCATCCAGGTCTCCAACTGAGGTGACAGGGACCAAGCACTTGGGACATCTTCTGTTACTTTTCCAAGAGCATTAGCAGGGAGCTGGATCAGAAGTGGAGCAGCTGGAACAGCACTCATGAGATGCTGATGTTGCAAACAGCTTTAACTTGCTGCACCACAGTGCCAGCCCCAATAGTTTTTTAAAAGTGGATCTCATTCCAGATGGAAAGAGATTAGCAGTGCAATCCTTGTTTAGAAAATAGGTCTGGTCTTTATAAGTTTTGCCTTTTGGCTGGGATAGTCATACTGAATAGCTTCTACTCCTCTAGCAACTCCTTTGCCTTGCGATTGTTTTTATTTATTTTTCTAGTTGGTTTCCCAATCAACCTTGCTGGTGGTATTATCAATCTCATTTTAGAGGTAAGATCTTGGGAAGGTTGTTGTAGATCACACAGCAAATTCATGGAAGAGAGAGGATTTGAATCCGTGTCTGTCTGTCTCCGTAGTCAGGTACAGAAAACGTTGTCATAGCTTTACTACTTTTTTTTTACCAAAGGCAACTTTTTCCCTAAAGCTCTATGAAGAAGTAGCTTAAATTTAAATAGGTCTTAAGGTGTTGTGATTGACACATCAGATGAGTCCATTCATGCAGAAAAAGGTTTGGGATTTGAATGAAATATACAAAAGTTCTTTTGAATTTTCGCTAGCCCGAGATGTGGAAATAAATTAATGCACTTTTTGGTACCGATGTTTAAATTTAAAACATTTTTATTAAACAAATTTATTTCTCTTGGTTTGGCCTATGGAAAAATAAGCAGAGATCTTTCTGTGGTCTAGAATAAATATTTGTCTTTTCTAGGTTACATAGTGATTCTTTGACTCTTAAAATAAATTCTACCTAACTCCATTCAGATATGAGGAGCTTTCAAAAAAATTAATGGAAAATGAGTATTAGGGAAAAACTATGTGGGATTTCAAACAACTTTGCACCAAAATGAACTTATCTTTTAGTATCCTCACACTTTAAATAGTTCATGGAAAATGGAATTTTAAAACAAACTTACATTTTGCCAGATTTTGAAATCTACACCTATGAGTATTTACATTTGTGACTTAATATGTGGAGCAGAAATGTGATTTGAACGCCTACTTTGTAGAAATTCTATTCAGTTTCTATTTATTTGGTAATGAGAGATTACTTAGATTACTTAGGCTTAGTTTTGCTATTGCAGAAATGCCTGCATCAGAATGGTGAATTTTAATTAGAGTTTAGTGTTCAAATATCAATTGTATTTCTGAATATTGCCAGGATCAAATCAAGAAATTCCCAAGCTTGGACTAATTCCTCTGAAATCCGAGGTTATAGAAGATTACGCTGGAGATATTTGGTCCGAACTACCTTTTGTAAGCAGGTATTTATCTTGCTTGTAATAGCTCTGTGGCTGTAACCAAATATCTTTTTTTAAACTTTTATTTAATGAATATAAATTTACAAAGTACAGCTTATGGATTACAATGCCAAATATCTTTGAGTATGGTGGACTGCATCTATTGTATGTGGTGAAAATTCACATTGAGAGATACTTTTTTTTCAACTTGATTGATTGGTATGATTTTAAAAACATTTATGTGTTTGCTTTAAATGACTCTACACTGCTTACATATCTTTACCTTTTTCTCCATAATAATGTCATCATAATTAATAGTATAATGAAAGCAGTGGGTTGTTGAGGTGTGGCTGTAGCAAGACCATAAAAATTCAAGGCCTGATGTTGGATACATCATCTATGTGGATCTTAAAGTCAGCAAAAATGATCAGTGAGAACAAGGAGGTGACAAAGAGAATTGTTGGGTGGCTGGGTTCAGGTTCTTATCTGTAATGCAAGAAAGAATTTGATCTTTAGATGTGAGTAAAGGTTGGCAGAGGAATAAGATTGATTATCCATAAAGTGAAAGTACACACTCAACAGGAAGCGCAGGTGTACCTGAGAGTGAGCTGCACCCAGCCAGGTTTGAGTTACCTCTTTTAGATGAAATTGAGAGATGGGAAGGATAGAATATTCTTAGGAGGTGTTATGTGGGGCAGGGTTTTCTAGGGGTAGGGGGAGAGTCGATATTTGGGCACCTCCCATTTACTTGCCTTTTTAGGAAGTCTTGGAAGAGTCTGGTGTCAGGCACGTGGAGGGAGTGAAGTGTCAGCAGTGATGTCATTGTAACTGGTTGTGGGTATGGTCAGCAGTCATAGGTTCCAGGCAGTTCTGTGGTGATTGTGATTTTGGTTACGTTAGCCGCAGCACAAAAAGGGAGGGATTTGGGGAGTAGGTGAGGTCCTGGGGGAGGGGCTGGTGGCGCCTGTGACAAGGTGATTCAGCAGAGAAGGTTGTTGGAGTTTTTTTAAATTAATTTATTTATTTGAAAGGCAGAGTTACAGAGAGGCAGAGGCAGAGGGGAAGAGAGAGAGAGAGAGAGAGAGAGAGAGAGAGAGAGGTCTTCCATCTGCTGGTTCCCTCCCCAGATGGCTGCAATGGGTGGAATTTCACCAATCTGAAGCCAGAAGCCAGGAGTTTCTTCCAGGTCTCCCACGCGGGTACAGGGACCCAAGCACTTGAGCCATCCTCCACTGCTTTCCCAGGCCACAGCAGAGAGCTGGATCAGAAGTGGAGCTGGGAATGGAACCAGTGCCCTTATGGGATGCCGGTGCTGCAGATGGCAGCTTTACCTGCTATGCCACAGCGCTGGCCAGGATTATTGGATTAACATGAAGTAAGGTTGCTCCACACCTTTATTTGCTAGAATTGTCAGTGTCACATTGGAGGCATAGGTTTCCGTGTTGTAGAAGTGGGGACGGTGTTCTTGAGACAGCAGTTAAGTGTACTAAAGGCTCAAGAGTAAGAGGATAATTGGTTGAAAAATTAGCCAAACTAGGCCGGCGCTGCGGCTCACTAGGCTAATCCTCTGCCTAGCGGCGCCGGCACACCGGGTTCTAGTCCCGGTCGGGGCGCCGGATTCTGTCCCGGTTGCCCCTCTTCCAGTCCAGCTCTCTGCTGTGGCCCGGGAGTGCAGTGGAGGATGGCCCAAGTGCTTGGGCCCTGCACCCCATGGGAGACCAGGAAAAGCACCTGGCTCCTGGCTCCTACCATCGGATCAGTGCAGTGCGCCGGCCGCGGCGGCCATTGGAGGGTGAACCAACGGCAAAAGGAAGACCTTTCTCTCTGTCTCTCTCTCACTGTCCACTCTACCTGTCAAAAAAAAAAAAAAAAAAATTAGCCAAACTGAAGAGATAACAAAGGAAGCAGAAAAAATTCCAAATGTAAATGTGTATATGGCAGACAGAATAAAGCAAATCCTTGTGAAAGTAGCAAATTACTTTGCAAATGGTATGTTTTAAAATATCTATATTTATAAAAAATCAAAGTCTCTCTGTACATAACACCATGCCATAAGTCAAATCTTGGTGGTCAGAAATCTAAATGTGAAAGACAACAGTCACATTTTCAGAAGACAATACAGGAAAATACCTTTATGGTGCCAGAGTAGAGACGTCATGGCCTTCAAAGACAGTATAAAACTCCAAGTCATTAGGAAAATAAGGATACATTTGACATTATAAAAATCAATAATAACAAAACAGATTTTGGAAGTCATTTAGAAGGTATATAAGCATCACAGGGTTAGCATAAAAGATTTAGGATAAAGATGTCCTAGAACTCATGAGAAAGACAGGAATGAGACAGTAGAGAAAGAGGAATAGGGAGAAATAGGTCATTAATAGAGAAGCTAGTGGGGAATGGCCCGTAAAACTGTAAAAAGATATCTAAAGGTCCTTGTGCATCTAAGAAATGAAAATTAAAGCTACAGCGAGGCCCTATTCAACACTCTTCCTTTTGATAAAATTTATGACTAAGTAAGGCCAAAGGTGTGAGGCAGTGGGCACGCTGGTGGCAGAAACAGAACCAGTAAAAGCTACACAGGTTCAAGATGTGCTGTGTCCGCAACCTGCAGCTTCCCTGGAGAAACTCTGATTCTCTGAGTGAGGTGAGTTTGCATCAGTGTCACTGCAGGATTGTTTATATAGATGCAAGCCATCTGTAGGACAAGGAAAAGAATATTGTGGAACAGAATATAAACTAAAAAATATTTGTTGAGAGGCGGACACAGACACACAGAGAAAGAAACAGAGACTCACACACACACACACACACACACACACAGCTCTCCTCTATTGAGTCACTCCCCAGATGCCTGCAATAACTGGGTTTGGACTGGGCTGCTGCCCATCCAGTGTCTGCATTTACAGGAAGCCAGAGTCAGGAGCTGGAGCCAGGAATCGAATCTGGGTATTTCCAATGTGGGTGTTTTAACCGCTGGGCTAAATGCCTGCCCCAGTAGTGGGATATTCTTACAATGCAGTACTCCACAGTAAAAATAAATAACTGCATATACATACACACACAGCCATGCACGCATCCACACGGGTGAATTTCCAAACCACACTGCTTATGTAGCTAAGTAAGTTAGAGAGTGTTGTGACTCTCATATCATTTATGGGCACGCTACTTGTTTTTTTTTTTTTTTTTTTTTTTTTTTTTTTTGACAGGCAGAGTGGATAGTGAGAGAGAGAGACAGAGAGAAAGGTCTTTTCTTCCTTTTGCCATTGGTTCACCCTCCAATGGCCACCATGGCTGGCGCGCTGCGGCCGGCGCACCACGCTGATCCGAAGGCAGGAGCCAGGTGCTTCTCCTGGTCTCCCATGGGGTGCAGAGCCCAAGCACTTGGGCCATCCTCCACTGCCTTCCCGGGCCACAGCAGAGAGCTGGCCTGGAAGAGGGGCAACCGGGAAAGAACCCGGCACCCTGACCAGACTGGAACCTGGTGTGCTGGTGCCGCTAGGTGGAGGATTAGCCTATTGAGCCGCGGCGCTGGCCAGGGGCACACTACTTGTAATGTATGCACATTTATATTGTGCATGGGCATGATATACATATAAGGAAGAAGCTGCTTCTTAGAAGAGAGAATGAGGGGTAGTCTTTGATGCAGCAGCTTAACTCACCACTTGGGATGCCTGCAATCAGAGTGCCTGGTTCAAGGGTCAGCCACTGCACTTCCAATCCTGCTTCCTGCTACTGTGCATCCTGGGAGACCGCAGATGATGGTTAAGGTCCATGAGTCCCTGCCACCCACTTGGGAGACCTGGATGGAGTTCTGGCTCCTTGCTTTGGCCTGGCCCAGCCCTGGCTGTGTGGGCATTTGAGGAGCAAACCAGTGGATAGAAGATTGTTTTCTATCTCTGTCTCTTGTCTCTGTCTCTCGCTCTCTGATTCTTTCAAGGCAAAAAAAAAAAAAAAAAGACATAAACATAAAAAAAGAGAAGAATGGAATTTCTGAGAAATATATAGGGGGCTTCAAATATATCTACAGTGGTTTATTTTTTCTTTCTTCATTTGACAGATAGGGTTAGACAATGAGAGAGAGAGACAGAGAGAAAGGTCTTCCTTCCGTTGTTTCTCTCCCCAAATGGCCGCTATGGCCAGAGCTGTGCCCGATCCGAAGCCAGGAGCCAGGTGCTTCCTCCTGGTCTCCCACGCGGGTGCAGGGGCCCAAACACTTGGGCCATCCTCCACTGCCTTCCTGCGCCATAGCAGAGAGCTGGACTGGAAGAGGAGCAACTGAGACTAGAACCTGGCGCCCATATTGGATGCCGGTGCCACAGGCGGAGGATTAACCAAGTGAGCCACAGCGCCAACTCTTATTTTTTTTAAAATCAATGAAATCTGAAACAAACCTGGAAAAAAATTATCAGTTATCAAAATGAGTTGCCATCTCCTTGGTCAACCAATCTCATGACTTGAGGATGAACTGTCGCAAGTATCAAATTCTTAACTCCAGCTACCAGATAAGAATTGGCTGAAAATTCTGTGACTCATGTATTTTTTTTTTAAGATTTATTTATTTATTTGAATGGCAGAATTACAGAGAGGCAGAGGCAGAGGCAGAGAGAGAGAGAGAGAGAGAGAGAGGTCTTCCGTCCACTGGTTCACTCCCTAGATGGCTGCAAATGGCCAGAGCTGGGCTGATCTGACGCCAGGAGCCAGAAGCTTCTTCCAGGTCTCCCATGCAGGTGCAGGGGCCCAAACACTTGGGCCATCTTCCACTGCTTTCCCGGGCCACAGCAGAGAGATGGGTCGGAAGTGGAGCAGCTGGGTCTTGAACCGGCGCCATTATGGGATGCTGGCCCTGCAGGCGGCGGCTTTACCCGCTGCCCCACGGCACTGACCCCGTGACTCGTATCTTGAATCTGCTCTCAGTTGCTGTCTCCTGGGCCCCGTAAACTCACTGTGTGCAATGCCAGCGCCCACTGACCTCACAGGCACCTAGAGGTCCCACCGTGCATCTCTATCATTCTCTCTTCTCTCTCCATGTTTTTCTCATCATCCTTGGCGATGTCCTTGACTTCCCTTTCTGTTTCTCATCTAATCTGGCAGCGAAATCTGTTCTTGTTCCTGCAAGATGCTTCCAGAGCCTGGCCTTCCTTGCTCACCCTGTAGCTGTGCGATCGGCCCCCCATCACCCCAAGTGATCTCCTTCACAGTGGTGTCCAAACATCCGCTGCGGGGAGAGATCAGTTTGTTTCTCCCTGCTCAAACCTGCTAAGGAGCCTGACTCCCTCAGATGGAAAGGACTCCAGGATCTGCTGCTCTGTCCTCTGTCTTACTCTCCCTGCCCCCTTAACCTCATTTGAGCCTAATCTGTCCCCCTCTGAGTACTCCTCCAGGCTGGCCTCCCGCTGTTTCTTGTACACAATTGCTCTCCCAGCTCACAGCCTTTCTATTTTTTTTTTTTTTTAAGATTTATTTTATTTATATGAAAGACAGAGTCACAGAGAGGTAGAGCCAGAGAGAAAGAGAGGGAGGGAGAGAGGGAGGGAGGGAGAGAGAGAGAGGCCCTCCATCTGATGGTTCACCTCCAAAGGACTGCAACAGCCAGAGCTGAGCTGATGTGGAGGCAGGAGCCAGGAGCCTCCCACGGGTCTCCCATGCAGGCACAGGGGCCCAAGCACCCGGGCCATCCTCCACTGCTCTCCCAGGCCACAGCAGAGAGCTGGATCGGAAGTGGAGCAGCCAGGACTTGAACCGGCCCCCATATGGGATGCTGGCACTGCGCCACTGCGTTGGCCCCCTCACAGCCTTTCTGCCTGTGTTTCTGTTGGTTGGCAATGTTCTGAGCCAGACGACTTTGTACCCTCTGCTCCCATAGCTTCTCAGCCAGGCATTCTTCACCACTCTGCTTTAAGTGGCACCTTCTCCTCCTCCTCCTCTGTCTCTCTGTGTGATTTTTAATCTGTATCACGCACCATCTACCACAGTGTGTATTTTACCTTTGTATCTCTTTATTGTCTGTCAGTCTCTGTGAACACATGAACTCTGTAAAGGGCTCATGTCTGGCCTAGTGTTTAACATGATCCTGTGCTTCTAGGAGCACCTAGATTCACTTCCTGGCTCTGTTCCCGATTCTGGTGCCATGTTTCCGTGCACCCTGAAAGACAGCAGTGATGGTTCAGGTAGTTGAATTCCTGATACCCATGTGGGAGGCTGGATTAAATTTCTGGCTCCCAGTTTTAGCCCAGGCCGGCCCCAGCCAGTAGGGAGTAACCAGTGGTGGGCACATTGTCTGTCTGTCTCTCTGCCTTTCAAATAAAATAAATAAATAAACACTCATTGAAGAGATTTTTATTCTATTTTGTACGCTGATATGTTCTTAGCATCCATAAGAGTTTCTGGCATATAATTAGGACTTAATGGATGTCTTATGAATGAATGCATGGTAGATTCATGGTTATCATTTATTCTCTAATATTTTCTCTATGTTTGAAATATTACACAAATACACATACATACACACAAATAAAAACGCTGCTTTTTTAAAAAAGATTTATTTATTTATTTGAAAGTTAGAGAGGGAGACACACACACACACACAGAGAGAAAGAGAGAGAGAAAGAGAGAGAGAGAGGTCTTCCTTCTGCTAATTCACCCCCCAAATGCCTGCAACACCAGGGGTTGGCCAGGTGGAAGCAAGGCGTTTGGAATCCAATCCAGGTCTCCCACAAGTATACTTGACCCATCATCAGCTGCCTTCCATTGTGGGTTAGCAGGAAATTGCAATCAGAATGGGAGCTGGGACACAAACCGAGGTGCCTGGGTATGGGATACAAGCATCTCAAGTGGGGTCTTAGTTGAACACTGACCTACACATGTGTTTTCTAAATTATACTCCCTCCCTCCCACCGCAGTGATGACCCAGCTATCACCTGTCTTTCTAAGAAGAGAGAGTTTGATGAGCTCATACATTGGCATTCCTCTCAACCTCTAAGTGATGATTTTGAAAGGACAAGAAACAGCGATAGTGGTGAGTATAATTCATACTAGGGAATGTTTCCAGCAGTTTTCTTGTTTAAACAAGCATCATGTGTAGAAGGGAAAAATTACTCATCTGGGGATAGTGACGTCTCACTTACAGTCTCCTCTCTCTCTACCACTGTATGCACTCCCAGTGGCTTGGAGATACAGAAATGGGCAAAAGCTAGTTTCTGTAGGATGAACAATTCTCATAAATCCATTGAGGGGAAAAAAGTCATTGTGTGCAGCCAAGTCATTGTGCCTAGCTTTCTAATTTTCTTAGATTGTTACAACAGTTACTTTATATGTTATTGTTGAAATTCCTTTTGTTCTTTGCTGGTTTGCATAAAAGTCCCCACTGTATTGTTTCACAGGACCTGGTGTTTATATTAATCAGGCACATAGTGTTGTAATTGCCAAAATTAATAATTGTATTTATTACTTGTTATAAAACATTGGTTCATAATTGTATTCATTAATAAAAAATATTTAAATCACCAAAGAATTATTTTGGGTGGTAAGACACCATGAACCAATATAGTTTGTAAACTTGTCTTCTTGGATTTCAAACTGGTGAGGAAAATGGATAGAGGTGTGTATACACAGATACATACAGAGAAAAAGACCAATGACGCATAAGTACGATTCCTCAGGGCGTGGACACTAGCGGCCTGACTGGTGCTGCCAATCTCTGGATGTATTCAGTGTCTGAATTCAGGCGTGCCCTGTCCCTGTCCTTGGCTCTGTGCTGGGCTCTGGACTTGGTCTTGTAGCACTCCTAGGGCAGAGGGAGAGGCGGGATGAGAGCAGCCATGAGAGAGGTCCTTACTGAAAATTCTAGGGAGTGGTACAGCTGGGAGCAAAAGGCAGGGAGGGAGGTGTCCAGGTGTCCGTCGGGAGGACTGGGGGCGACTCTAGCCACACCCGAACCATGCGGAGAGTCCTGCCGGAAGTGGAACAGGCTGTGACCGGAAGTGAGGCGGGCTGTGACCGGAAGTGGGAAGGGCTGGTGACCGAAGCAGCCCGAGAGCCCCAGTGACGTCAGACAAGTCGGTGAGGCGCTAGGGGTTTCGTCTTTCCCAGAACCGAAGAGCAAGGGGAGGCTGCTTAAACGTCTGCCCGGGGGAGCCTGGCGCTCAGGTACTTGTTTAAGGGGAAGGATTTTTGCTTCCACCTTCGTCGTGCGCTCCGTGGCTGGGTGGCCCGCTGGGGCCTTGAGCAGCTGGAACTGCGTTCCTGGCTTCTGGCATCTTCCGTTCAGTTCTCGTAGCGCGGTCCCAGGAACGGCCTCAGAGCAGTCGGGGAGTTAGAGGGAGAGCGGAGCTGTGGTTTGAACTGGACGTGCCCGCTTAATGCAGTGATGATGCTGAGGGCGTGGGGCTGCCTTCCGACGGTGGTTCTCAGCGGGGTTGGTTGCTGGAGCCCGGTTGGACCCCCGTTGCTCTGTAGCTTCCTGGCTCAGCTGCCCTGCAGCCCTCCTCCACCTGAGCTCCGTTCCCTGCCTCGACCCTCAGCATGGCCTGAACCATGGGGCTGCCCAATGTGGGCGTGATGCAGAGTAATCCTTTTTTCTTCCTGAAGTTAGTTTTCTTTTTAAAGATTTACTTATGTATTTGAAAGGCAGAGTTGGAGCGAGGAGAGGCAGAGAGAGAGAGAGAGAGGGGTCTTCCATCCGCTGGTTCACTCCCCAGGTGACTGCAGTGGCTGGAGCTGCACCGATCCGAAGCCGGGAGCCAGGAGCTTCTTCCAGGGCTCCCACGTGGGTGCAGAGGCCCCCTGAAGTTAGTTTTCTCAGGTATTTTGTTCTAATGATAAAAAGCTGGCAAAAACACCTGCTCAGGCCTCTGAATTTCTTCTGGACGTGGAATATGTAGTAGGTGTGGATGGGTGAGTTGCTGACACTCACCCTGAGGCCATGGGTGTTGCCAGCGATAAACGCCTTTGAGTTCAGCGCTGCCGCAGGCTTAGAGTGGTCTGGGAACTGGTGACATCTTGTTTCCAGAGTCCATTCTCTCCTAGAGCAAGAATCTGGCTGAGTGGTTGTAGCCAAATGTTTCTGGCCAAATTTGGGTATAGTTTTCAGAAACTCTGTTTCCGAGTTCATGCAGTGCTCATGTGCTTCGTTTTTGATCCTGTGTCCAGAGACAGCAACCATGTCCAAGAGCAGGTGTTTTCTTTTGTGGCTTTGATACGCTGTAGGATGAGCAGGTCATATCTCACCCTCGACTTACTCTATGGGATGCACCCATAATGCTTAGTAGTTGTAATAAAATGAATAAGTAAATAACTGATTTGATTTTTAAAAAGATGTGTTTTATTTATTTGAAAGCAGAGTTACTGGGGGGGGGGGGATCTTCCATCTGCTGGTTTTTTCTGCGAATGGCCACAACGGCTGGGCTGGGGCAGGCCAAAGCCAGGAGCCTGCAACTCCACCAGGATCTGCCACATGGGTGGCAGGGGCCCAAGTACTTGGACTGTCTTCAGCTGCCTTCCCAGGTGTATTAGCAGGAAGCGGGATCAGAAGTGGAACTGCCAGGACTTGTACTGGTGCTCATATGGGATGCTGGTGTTGCAAGCAGTGGATTAACTAACTCTGAGTCACAATGCCAGCCCCAAGAACAGATGCTAATTTGGATCATCTCATGATATTTAAATATGGTTCAATAATTTTACTTTACATTGCCACATCTCAATCTCTGTAATAGTAATAGCCTCTAATTAGAATATTATGAGTTTCTCAGGGGATTTGTCAAAGCCTTTCTCATGAATGCTCTAGGAGTGCAGCTTTTATATATCAACAGTAGAGTCATGATATTTTAATAACTTTATTTCCCTCAGCTAAATCCAAAGATGCCAAAGAAAGAAGAGATACACAGAAACTGTATCATTTTTATCATGTGTTTGGAAGGTCTTTGGTAGGAAGTAACAGATCAGTAAGGATTACAAAAGCGGGCTCGCTGCCATCTCCAGCAAATTCTTCCAGGCAGAAGAAAAGACAACATCAGGTGCGTTCTTGGGCTAGCGGAGCTCATTGCTGTGGGGGCTTGAGACTCTACTCCCACCCTGTGAGACCTGTGTTAACTTTACTCAGCATGGCAACACTGGTAATCTCATGTTATTGGAGAAAAAAATATTTTGTTTAAAAAAATACTCCCAAGTACTAACCATGAATTATAACAGATAAAGGACCTTATTCTCCTTTTAGAACACTGGGAAAATGAAGGGAGGTGTAACGAAGAAAACAAAATCCTAATGGGACCGGCACAGAATTGAGCACTGGGAATGCTTTGGTGAATTCCCTCAGTCACACTTCTCTCCAGTGTTATTAAACATCTTTTGCAACATAATTTTGTGGATGGATACTCCTCCATAATATGGCAATGTCGTGGTTTGTTTAGTTATTTCTTTGTTGGAATATAGAAAAACAAGTAAGGAAAAGAAAAGAAAAATCCACATTCTCACGTCCCACAAGTAACTGTATGACTATTTTGGCATAAACCTGTGCAGTCCTATATTGTCTGTTGTTTTTTCTATATGTATTCCACATCTACTAATAGTATAGCTGACTTCTTTCTGTATCATTAAATATACAATAAATTCACAATAGTATGTTATTTCCCAAATTTTAAGCAACTTTAATAGAAAAATCCAGCACACACACACACACACACACACAGCTAATTCAGGCTATTCAGAAAGGTACTTAAAGTGTGAAAAATAACTAACATTTTACCTTCTTCAAAGACCTGGTCCTATTAACTTTGGTGAACATCCTTCCAAATACTTACAGTCTATACACACTTACTAACACGCACAGTTTTACAGTTTACATATGGCTTTATACTTTTTTTTTCCCATTAAACAGTGTGCTTTCTAAAACTTTTTATTGCAATGAGTGAACAATAAACTTTCCCTTTTAATATTTGCATAATATTCCATGTTTATTTTTCTTTGTTTCCTTTTTAATCTTTAATATGTGTGCATTATTTTACTGTTATAACCCTGGTGCTCTTTTCTGTTTAACCACAGAGATACCCAGTATCATTCTGTGAGTGTGCCTGCTTTTTTGTTTAACATCATCTCAACAAGAGATTTTGATTGCAAATTCAAATACCAGTGATATGAGTATTAGTCTATTTGTGTTTCTTCCCCTGTGACTTTCTATTTTATCTCCTTTACTATTTGCCATTGTTATTATTATTTTGCTTATTGACTGCTAAACCCTATGATGAGGGAACTTCAGAAAGTCCGTGGGAGAGTGGGCCTTTGGCACAGTACTAAAGTTGCTGCTTGGGATGCCTGCATCCCGTGTTGGAGTGCTTGGTTCAAGTTCTGGCTGCTCTGCTCCTCATCCAGCTTCCTGATAGCGCACACCCTGGGAAGCAGCAGAGGATGACTCAAACACTGGGGTCCATGCCACTCAAATAGAAGACCTCAGCCCAGCCCAGCCCAGCCCTGACTATTGTGGGCATTTGGGGAGTGGACCAGCAGATGGGAGATCTCTTTTCATCTTTCTATCTTTCTGCCTTTCAAATAAAGTTTGAATTAATAGATATTGAAAAGTTTATGTTCAAATAAAATTAGATAACTTTATATCAGTGCAAAAATTTTGAAATCCAAGCATTTTTTAAAAAATAATATACATTTTGGTGCATTTCTGAAGCCCCCTCTGTATTTGCTTAAAAATTTTTTCTTAGTGCTCATTTTTGGTGCTTTAGGAAGTGCAGTCATGGGGCTGTTATCCTGTAGACCGTACTCTGCAAGCATACTTTCTCCTCTTGCGTAGGGTGTGCACTCCCCTGAGGAGCTGGTGTCATTTGCTAGTGCTCAGATATTCTTAGATGGCCTGTATTTCCATACTGGGGGTGGAAGGCTGGGCTAAGTAAAGATGCGCCCTGGGAACTGGACAAGAGAGTTAGCCAGAGAATGGCCATGGTGGCATTTTCCATTGCAAGCAGTATTCCAGCTATTGCAATTTTAGGTCTGATTTTTATCTATTCATAACTGCTTTCATCATATCCTGTTCTCTTGGCTACCACTGCACAAGAGTTGTATTTGATTTCTATACAGTGCAATGTGTCACACCCCAGGGAGTTTTTGTAATTTTACCAGTTGGTCTGGTCATATAAAAGATACTTATCCTCATTGGACCTTTGTTGGGTGTTTCTTAGACTCAGCACAGATCTGGACTGCCTAAACACTGGCTTTCAGTATAATGGACTAAGGGGTTAGCAGCTGAGAAGATAGAGAAAAGGAATAGCCAATTACCATCTTTGTGTATAAAAAAAGATATTTACATTTAATTCTTTGCAACACCAAAGGTCCAATTTGATGTCCTTAAGTGCTCTGAATGCTAAACTAATAGTCCAAGATATTAAATATTTCCTTCCAAATATAAAAAGTATTAATCTGGAAACAATTGCTTTTATGTTTATTTAATTTTATTTCTATTTTTTAGAAGAAAAATGCAGAAAAACTTATTGAAGAAAATCAAAAGAGACAACTAGCTAAACTAGAGAAAAAGGAGGAAGAGAGATGGAATAATTTGTCTCTATTGAAAAAGAAATTAAAGAGAATCTTCACTCTGGAATCAAAAGACTAGAAGATTTTCTCCAGATATGTGCTGTTAAATCTGTAAAATTTATTGCAGAAATGGTTGGATTGGATGCCTGTTTCAAATTATTGAAAGAATGCTGTCTAAAACCAGGTATATAAGGACATCAATTCTAGAAGTTTCTTGAAATCAGAGATTAATAAGGACAGCAAAAGAGCTGGCATTGATTCTTCTGTGATTATGGAACTCTTGTGAAGTCTTAGAAGGATTTCCTCTTGTTGGATCCACAGTTGTTTGTGTGTGAAAGGCATTGGTGGAAAGAGTCAACTCAGAAATCAATGCAGCAGACAGTTCTTCATAGCCAGCTATTGGCCAAATACCATACACACACACACACACACACACACAAAATTGTTAAATTCTCACAATTCTTTGGGATAGGCTTCCTATCTTGATATAATACGTAAAGCCCTAGGAGAACCAATTATGTGCCTGAATGTCAGTGACACAGCAACATTTTTAATGAAAAGTTTACTTCAATCTATATGCACAAATTGAATAAGTAATAAATTGGGATATAACCACAGTGTCATGGCTGAAGGCCCAAGAATGAGCAATTTTGATTGGAGATAAGATAAAAAATATTTATCTCTTAATTGTGGTCACAGAAAAGTAATTATTAGAAGAGTAATAAAAGAGTATAGAATGGTCATGTTCTTAGGAAATTATTGTATCATTTTATGTAGATTATTTTGTTTAATCTTGATAATAGCCATGTGAGGTGAGCCCTGTGGTTAATATCTCCCTTATACAGAGAAAGAAAACAAGGCTGAGAGAAGTAATTTGCCATGTTTCTATGTCAGAAAAGGCACGTTAAGTTTGCATTTCAGGTGTGTGATGAATTTTGTGAATATGTGCCCTGTAGTTTTTGTCAAAGCAGGCTTCCTGTTTTTCGCTTGCTAAGTCTAGCAGCACTTTTAGAATCTAGGAGCCCACACTTTTAATTGTCATGCAGAACTGGGAGTTGTGAGTTCTTTGATTATTGTGAGTGGTTCATGTGAATATGCTTTCTTTAAAATCTTAAAATTAAGTCAGCGCTGGGGTAGAGTGTGGGTTGTTATCACTCTCTTGCTTCACTTAGGTCGTGCAATTATTTTACTTCAACAGAAGCAGAATCCAAAGATATAAATGTGGTAATTCAGATGATGAAGAGGATTCACATACTGCACGAGAAATACTCAGAATTGTTACAGAATACACACAGGCAAAAATTAGCCAAATATCTAAAATATATCGGGTTTGACAACTTGGCACACACGTTATGTCCTCAGGTAAATGCCATGGAAGATACTACTTGACATTCGTGTGAGTGTGTGTGTATGTGTGTGTCTGTGAAATATTTTATGGGATATATTGAGAATCAATACCTGTCACCAGAACTGTATATTCTGAATATATTGAGAATCAGTATACATTAGATTAAGCTAATAGTTCACAGTTAACCATGCATTATACTGTATAGACACAGGTCTAATGTTTATGACTGTGTATTTTTCTAGGATTCATATTTATCCACACAACCGACTTCCCATCTTACCCAGGATGCCAGGGCTATACACATCGGGTCCCTAGTTACCTCTGCTACTAGTTCCAACAGATTCTGTTGAGTACAGAGAACTATGTTTGCTGTGGAGTTTTGCGGCAGCTGTTTTCGGTAGTTCATCCCCTCAGCTCATAGCCGGGCTGCTGCTTTTCCCTGTGCCTGTGCCAGATGAATGCAACGCTGTGGTGAGTCTTCACTGGAGACCATCTAGTATTGTGTAGCCTTTCTTACACTCTTCTCCCTACCCAGGAAGCCACTAAGACATGTCCTTATTTCTCTCCTTTTTTTAATTTTAATGTATACAAATTTTGTGTATTTCATATATACGGATTAGGAACATGGTGATACTATACCCTCCTTCCCACCCATGCTCCAACTGTTCTTCCTCCTCCCTCTCCTGTTCCCACTCTCAACTTTTACAATGATATATTTTCAGTTTACTTGAAACTCCTAAGATTAACCCTGCTACACTAAATAGTTCAACAAATAGTATGAAAGAAAAAAAAAAAAAAAACCACCATCCCTTAACAGTAGAGACAAGGGCTATAAACAGTCATCAAATCTCAAAATGTCAATTTAATTCCAATACATTACATTTTAAGTACTCTGTTAGTTACTACAGATCAGGAAAAACATATGGTATCTGTCTTTTTGGGACTGGCTTACTTCACCAAGTATAATGGTTTCCAGTTGCATCCATTTTGTTGCAAAAGTCAAGATTTCATTTTTTTTTATCACTGAGTGGTACTCCATAGTGTATATAAACCATAATTTCTTTATCTAGTCATCAGTTGTTGGACATCTGGGTTGATTCTGTATCTTGGCTATTGTGAATTGAGCTGCAAAGAACTGGGGTTACAGATAACTCTTACACATATGTCATTGTCTGAATTTTTTT